>NW_006382188.1:0-2176 GCF_000327345.1 Myotis davidii
CTTGACCAGAATTGAACCTAGGACCCTTCAGTATGCAGTCTGATGCTGTATCCACTGACCCAAAACAGCTAGGGCAAGTATGCTCTTTTCTTGACACAGAGATCAAGGAAGCCTCATGTCCCAGATGATATAGCTACAAATTGTGGAGCCTGTTAGTCTAGGTCCCTAAATGACATAGCATGAGTGGCTTAGCCCTAGTAAGCCACTGAGATTTCAGGGTCACTCTATTTTTACAACAAACCTAACCTGTCCTGACCAACAGAGGGAGAGGGTATGAGAATTAATAGTTATTAAGCACCTACTAAGTGCCTGTATTGTACTAGGACATTCATGTGGTCTATTGATTTTGTTGTTTTATTTATTTCTCACAAAATATGTGAGGTAAATATTATGATTTCTATCTTCTTAATGAGTAAATTAGGACTTTAAGATTTGGAAACCTCATTGAATGATCTGTCAATAAATTTCTGTTTGAGTCTCAATCCTATCCTGTTTCAGTGACATCCTGTTGACCTTCATTAACATGTACAGGCTTACTTTTAAGGCCTATAAAAAATTAGGAAGCCCAACTAGTGCTATGATGCTATAATCTATAAAGTCTTTCTTCCTAAGGAGGGAGCCAGGGTCCCAGGTTATGATATGAGTACAAGGTGTCACCTAAAATGGGGACCAAATACCCTAAAGGCATTAGGAAGTAAAAATTCTGTGGTCCCAACTAAGGTTCTTTGGGTGAATAGACAACTGTAATAAGAATTCAGCCCAATTATCAAAATTAGAATTAAGGGTACTGAGGCCAGAGCCAAAGGCAGTGAGTCAAGGTTAGGGGTACCAGATGGAACCGAACACATAGAGGCAAAGTGATAGGGACATCTATGTACACAACTGCTTCCACTCCACTGTTCTGCCTCTTCTATCGTAAAGCAGAAATATTACAAACTTGCCTCCTGACAGCCATAAATATTGGCTATTTATTCAAGAAACAATAATATTGATCAAGTGAGTGACCACAATGCCAGAGTAAACCATTGTGGAAAGAATTAAGCATATTGTGGCCTAATGCGTATTCAGTCATCATTCTTTAGAGTTATTTGGGTCTTGCAAATTATTGCAGATGACTCACTTTGGCTCCATAGGAATTATGTTATTTGGTGTCATTATTGGGTATTGTTCATTCTTGCTAATGAATAAAATGAAAAATAGAAATATGCATTCAAAGTATATCAAATTAAGTGCTATAGATAGAGGGTAAATAGGGATGTGTTTATCAAATCATTGCATATAGGAGGCTCTTTTACCTGAATAATAATCATCCAATCAAATTCTTTACAGTGTGTAATGATCTCTGGACTCAGAGTCATAATACCTGGTTGAAATTCTGGCTCCCTATAAGCTTTACAATCAGATTACCTAACTGACTCATGTATTTCTCCTCTATAAGTTGAGTATAGATTAAATGTACCCTATATGATTGTCATGAGAATTATAGAATATAAATGTATAAATGCACATGTGATCTGATGCATTATAGATACATGATAAAGTGTTAAAGACTCACCCCCCCCCTTTTAAATGCATGGAATATATTACCCCAGTAGATTGTTCAAGTTTAAAACATCAGTGACTATTATTGAGTGTTCTTAATAAACAGATATGAGCATAGCTTAGATGTGTCCAAAAGAGCCACTTGCTTCAAAGAATTTGCAAAAGAGGAGCGTTACCTTGGTGAAATCACCAAGCTTGAGGGTCGGGCTTTTGTTTTGCAAGCTGAAAAACCAGCTTGGCAGCGTCCCAGAGTCAATCAAACTCACGGGCACAGATTCATATTAGCAAAGCTCAGAAGACACTAATGGAGATAAATAGATACTTATTAGAGTTTATAAATTTTAATGAGAAAGTTCCTAAGCTGACTAAATGCTCACATAAGCTAACTAGTTTTTTTTATCCCTTGGCACAGAAATTATAAAGGCGGGGCAGTATGATAACCCTGAGCTTAACTGTGTCCAAATAAGCTAGGTTATGCTGGGACAGACAACCACAAATCTCAGTGTCTGGGCCTATTTATCTCTCAAACTCCCTGTTCTGTAGCAGTGGGACATTTGGCTTTATGCATCCTCACTCAAGAACCCAGGATGGCAGAGGTTCTACTTCATGGAGCTGCGTCAGTAAGAGGGAAAGG
>NW_006382189.1:0-2176 GCF_000327345.1 Myotis davidii
AACTAGATAAATCTAATTGTGTTTGGCTACAAGTATATTCCTGTGGCCTGGTCTTTGAATGCTGGACATCAATAAAAACATCTAGTTGGAGATCCTGGATAAAGTTGCAGGATATGTGGGAAGGAACACATCAGAGAGGGCTCGATATACAGGTGATCTCTGACACTACAGAATCTAATGAGATTTCCCACAGAGAGAATATAGAGAGTCCCACATAGTTCAGGGATCGGTAGAGGAGAGGTGAATACAAAGAATTTTAAAAGATTCTCAATGTCAGATATACAGGAAAAGAGAATGTTCTGAGAAAGAAGGGGTCCTTCAGAAAATGTCAAATGATATAGAAATAGTTGAGGGGACTAAGCACTGAAATAAATCCGATCAATAAGCCAATTGGAAGAGCAGGGCAGCCGCCAGGCGCAGTCCTTTCCTTGGGATAGTTACAAAGTCTAGTAGCAAATGCAAGTGCACGAAACAAAGGACAAAGCGATAATAATTATAAAAACAACATTATAGTAATAGTAACAGTTAACAGGTGGGAAGTACTTACTGTGTCCTAGGCACTCTTAAAAGAGCTGCACATGTTTTACCTTATTTAGATTTTGCACAACAACCTCATGAGCAGGGACTGTATTCACCTCCACTTTAGCGATAAGGAAACAGAGTGCTAAAGTAACTTGTCCGAGGCTGCACAGCCAGTAAGTAGAAGAGCTGACATCTACTCCACAGGTGCCTCCCACAGCAATGAGGGCTGTGAAAGAGAGATCATGGAGGGGTTTTCAGAATGCATGCGAGGGACATACCCAGACTGTCATTGACATATGTGAAAGGCACACAGTCTGAGAAGCAGTAAGAGGTTCCCCTATTATTCCTTTACAAATTAAAAGGCCATGATTTCTTGTAACACTAAAAAATCTTCCCCGTAATGAAGAACTTGGCTTGGTTGACTTTTCTTGTGTAAATGACAGGTCAAAACCTTTCCATTCTAGCTAATGGATGCAGATTCAGCAGACCCAAAGATTTCTGGAGGATAATGATGAGGTGCCGGACTCTGTTCGCCGGCGTCACTGCCTGGAGATTTTAACTGCCAGGCCATCGTTTAATAACTGGGACAGCAGGGGCATTTCAGTTATTTTTAACCTGCCACCTTGACTCATTTTAAACCTTTTTAATCAGAAGTTTCCCGAAGTGTTACAGCATTCTAAAAAACGCCAGCAGAAGGGCAGGAGTTGGGGCGGGCTGGGGCATCAATGGACAGACTGTTCCCAGCACAAAAGTAAACTGACCCGCGTGAACGCAATAAACAGCTGGAACTTGCAGGTTTCAAAGAGGCAAAAGGTAAGTGCCAGCCAGGAGCTGTTTAACTTTCCCGTCATTTCTGCAGGTTTAATGAGAGGGGAAAAGACAAGGACATTGCCAGTGTTTGCAGGTGGATGTCAAGAGTGACAGCGTGGGCTGGTTTCCCTGAGTCTTTCCAGATGGATTGTTTTACATCTTCTACTGCTCTTGGACGGGAAGACGTGGGACTATGCCTTTCTGGCTTTCAGAGCTTTCACCTCCAATCAGACTGAGTAACAAGCGAAGCATTTTTCCATATACAAAACACAAAGAATGCTCTTTTCCACCCAGGAGGATATCTAGAAAGGGACACATATAAAACAATGACAGGCAAAGAAAAGACCTCCTTTAGTGGCTCATTCATTTGTTCATTCACTAATTCATTTGAACACTCACTGAATGTCTCCATTGTACAGGGCACTGGAACATGGAGGTCAGTGAACCCCAGCCCTGTCCCCAGGAAGCACACGGTCAGGTGGGGAAGAATGATGTATAAGCAGATGGTTGCAAGGCAGGGTGGAAGGTGGAGGGCACAGGGAATAGGAGAGCACAGAGCAGAGGTAACGAACTCAGCCTTGGCATGATAGGTTGCTTCCCAGAGGAAGGAAGCTTTGATGTATAGTTCAAATTGGGCGTAGTTGGCTGAAGAAAGGGAGACAGTATCCAAGAAAGAGAAATCAGTCTGCCAGTAGCTGGGTAGAATGCAAGGAAGATGCCTCGGTATCACTCCCTTTACCTTTGGTGGCTTCCCTGTATCTAGTTTGCTGCTGCTCCTTATGGAAATTCTCATTGACTCACTTTCCCCAGAGCAAGCATTTCTCAAGGATCTTTTCCACAACTG
>NW_006382190.1:0-2177 GCF_000327345.1 Myotis davidii
CTCTAAAAATCAATAAAAACATTTTTTTTAAGTCAGACCTTTTGTCACAGGATAGTCTATCTAAAGTAAACAACATTGAATGTCTTTGTCTACCAGGAAAGGCTGAAAAAAGTTCTCCATCTCTAGTCATTCTCGTTTGGAATCAGACAGTTATCTCAGAACACAATGCAGGAGTAAGCAGTCTCTTCCTCTGTGGTCCCATGATACTTGGCCACTGGGTTCTTGTGACACATCACATTGTATGACCAGATCTCCTTCAATTGGGGCCCCTTGGGCTGCTGTTTAGTCATCTTTGTGTACACACAGGGAGCAAGGCCCAGAGTTTGCATCCTATAAGCATTTGTGGAATTAGTTTCATGATATTGACTCTTCTTGAAAGCCCCAGGAGCAATCTCAAGACCACCTTTGTTGTTGATAGCACTGTAGACTCTCTGTGGGAGGGGATCATTAAGTCTCTATCTGGAAGTAGGGTCACTCATCTCTGATGATACCTTCTGAACTGAGTCATATTTAAGTGCTCTGTTCTGAAAAATCTACAAGGTTTTCCTCTAACCACTTAGAGCCCACATTGTAATCCAAGCCAGTGTGCATTTGCATGCCTCGGAAAAAAAATGGCGTTATCCAAGTTCTGTGTCTCAGAAATGGAACTCAGGAATTATATGACAAAGGTAATATTTGTCTGGTGCTCCTTGCATCTAGAGGTAATGCAACTAACAATCACATTGGTTCTCATTCATTAGCTTACTTGTGGGATTATTTTTATTAATGTTAGCCTCTCACAATCACATGTATACACTGTGAGAGTAAAAACCATGTCACTTGTTGTTCATCATTGTTTCACAGTTTCTCACACAGTCCTGACAAGATAGCAGGCATTCAGTAACTATTTTGGGAGAAAGGGGAGAAGGGAAGAAAGACATTTGATTGCCTACTTTGGCTCAGATCTTTGTCTTTATCCACTGCCTCTTTTCCAAATCCAACCACTTGATGCCTCCTATGTTACAGAATTCCACAGGTATTACTTGTGCTTAAAGGAGGATTTTCTCCTAGTATTCTCTGTTCACCAGGTATACATATCACTCAAGTATTTCCTTTGATCCCTTTGACTGGAACAGGGTAGAGTTGAATTGCAGACTTTCACTTAATTAAAAATGAGGAGGAGATATGACTTTCCAATACGATGACTTAATTTGTTCATCCAGATAAGCAGACAGCTGTCTAATGTAGTATCATTCCATAAGGATGCTCTCAATGCTATTTCAGTGGAGACTGTGCAGCACCCTTCTATGGCTCATTGCAGAACATTTAGCAACACTGACTAAGAGTCAGATGCCAGCAGTACCTCTCAATCATGGTGAGCACTCATGGAAGCTCCACATGCCTCTTGGTGGGAGGAGCATAGAGCTGAGCTGGGTTGGAAACCACTAGAGGGCGACTCTGGAGGAGGCGAAGATGGTTTTGCTTCCTCTGGATGAATTGCAGAGGAATTTAGTGTTACCTTTTGGAAACTCCATTTCTCATTCCTAATGTATGATTTGGTTCAATTAACTCAAAGCCATATTGTAGGGCAGGAAGTTCTCTCACTGGATTTTAAATGCTGAATACTACAGTTCCATCCCAATAAGCAAAGCTCCTAATCTTTAGACTTAGTGCTTTCAAGCATTAACAATTTACGAAGAGAGATTGATGATGGTACATTTGTGATACTTCTGCCTTCTCTGGCTAAAATCTAACTTTGATTTCTATTAAATTAGTCTAAGTGGCTAGATCTAATGGTGACAATCGATGGAAGTAATTTTACTTGAAGTGTTGAGCTCTTCTCTCACTTAAGCAAAATGACTCAATCTTTTCACCATTTGAGGAGAAGGTTGGTTGGTCAGGGGAAGACAGGGAGAGGAGTGGTAGAGAACATGATAGATGAAGATTAAACCTCATCTCTGGCATTTATAGTTGACCAAACACCTAACCAACAAGAAATAGAGAGAGGTAGATTTTCAGAACCGGCCTCATGTTCTGTTGTGTGTATTGCTGACACCCAGCAGATTCAGACTGATCACAGTCCCTGAAGGGCACTGGGGAGTCAACTATGCCCAGGCATCAGGCAGCTGGACTTTGTGACACGACCTTTGGTTTAATAAAATAAGGGACGCCCTGATTGGGCAGCTAAGTTGGTTGGA
>NW_006382191.1:0-2173 GCF_000327345.1 Myotis davidii
AAAATCAATAAAATATATTTTAAAAAATGCACATAAGCTTATTTCTTCCTTATAACAGTGTGTTCCCAGGTGATTTCAAAATTGTCTGGTTAGGTCAGAAAAAAAGATGAAGACTTTATAGAATAGATGGTTATATATGTCTTTCTGAATTTCCTTCTTGTATTGAACACAGTAGGAAAACTCTCAGTGTTCAAACACCTGAACTGAAAAAGTCTTCCCTTAGTTTCTGCCAGGGTAGATTTGACACTGAGTGGATGCTGACTGTTGGCTGGGACTGTGTGAAGGAGGAAATTGTCAGCCTGGTTTCCTCCGCTGTCCAGATCAAATCCAAGTCATGGTCTTACATGGGGAGTCAGAGCCATGAGTTGGATGGTGATTGTTATACACACTTTTGGCCTCTTGAGATTTTTTTGTTGTTGTTCCTCCCATTTACCTCTTGCCCAAAACTTTCCTCTCTTACCTTTTCTAAGAAAATGTCCTTGTTTAGATAAAGCATCATCAATACTTTTAGGATGTATACATACAAATAATACCTTGGATTTACTTGATGATTTTCTGCTGGAATCGAAAGACCATTTGGGGCTTACTGCTCACCATGTGGCAATCCTTAAGTGTTTTGCTAACTTCTTAGAGAACTAAACCCCCTCAGCTTATGTTGCATGAGGGCATATTTCTAATTACTCCAATAAGAGTAGTTAAATTATTTAAGTAGTTAAATAATGCATATGATTCAGTTAGTAACACACGAGTAGTGAAGTTACCCTTCAGACTTTAAATAGATGAAAAACTTAGCATTCTCTATGGTCAACTGGTCTATTCACCAGTTGCTGTTTGTATTATGGTGGAATGTGGGTCAAACACAAGTTCATCTGCCAAAGATACAACATACTAGGCAGGTATCAAACATGTTAGCGGTCTCTGTCCATCACAGACAAGCACATGTGATGTCCAAACTTTTTAACAGTCTCCAAACATCAGAACGGATGCTCAACTCGTAAAACAAATGCTGGCCATGCTGGTTTGTTCCAGTTGGCCTCAGCTACTTTAAGGTTTGTCCTCTTAAAGTCCAGTTTTTGTGAAGACACCATCTTCAGGGCTTCTTAAATCTTTGCAAGAAATATTTTCATGCAGAAATAGGATTATTTCTTTGTAAGTATGGGAAGATATATGGCCATTTTCTAATATCCCAGGGAATAAGAGGTAGCTATTGCTTTCTATAAAATCTTACCACTTAATGGACTGAAGAAAGATGACCAGTGCAGTAATTTCCGTCATATTTTTAATATGTTCCTCATTATTTATCTGTCTTTGGTCCAAGTTGATAAGTAGATGAGAACCCAGTGGAGAAGTAATGAGAGCACTTTCTGCCGAGGTCAGCTTGGCTGCCCAAGCTGAGAGGAGCCTTTTATCAGTATTTTCCGATTTGCTGTCCAAATTAGGAAGAAAACAGCCACGTACTAACATTTAAATAAGCTATAAACATATATTAGCATATGTCCTTATTGTTTTGCCATGAAAACCTTTAATTTTTGTGTGCATATTTTGTTTTAGTTCATACAATTCTAATTTACTTAGATTAACTCAGCATAGCATTTCATTATGGTGTTAAGAGGTTAAATGCTATCCAATGACTTGATATTTCAACATTTAATCATTTTCATCTTTAATTAACGAATGTTTAGTCAGTAGATATCCAGACTCATGAAAACATATATTTTCACGTGCATATGTATACTTTCACATTTGTTTGGTTATGACATGGATTGGGTAGTTTATTGTCTTATATGCTTAATCCAGAAGAGACATGCCTGTCCATGGGTATGTTGAAAAGACATTTTGAAGGTCTTCTTATTGATGAGGTGGTTTGCTCTTAATAGAATTGTGAACTCACAAAGTAATTTTTTTCATCTACTTAGAAACACTCTATATTTAAAGTATCTATGTGTTTTAAAGCTTAGGTAAAATAGTAACAGGGCCGGTACATTCACAGAGATAGATAAAGATTATGGCGGTACCTCGGTCTGTCTCCATCTTGATTTGGTTAACTTTCACTAAACAGCCTGCTCTAAAAAAGGGAAGGAAAAACAAATAGATAAGATAAAACTGTGGGGAATTCCAAAATAAATACTGCTAACTGACCTTTCTGATGGCCTGGTTAAGAGGTTTTTTTTTT
>NW_006382192.1:0-2175 GCF_000327345.1 Myotis davidii
CCGCTGAAGCACACTGACTGAACTAGCCGTCTGCTCTTAAGTGCTTATTGCCTCTGTTGGCAGATTGTTTACTCAGTTTTGATCAATTTTAATAATGATTATGACTGATTTATTGGAGGCAGGGATGATGAGAGGAAAGCAGAGATAGTGCTTTACACATTATTGGATGCTCCAAAAATAGTTGGTAAATGAAATTTTAATTTATGTTAATAAATGAGTGTCTATTTATAATTACATATATTTTCTTTACATATTTTCTATTTTAGTGTATACTTATTTTCTCAGGAACATACATAAAGAGTCTGACATCAGAAGTATTTGACCTGATTATTTTGGTGATTATATAGTATTTTATCAAATAATATTATAATTTTCCTATACTGGTCTTTTACAATTGGACATTTAGGATGTTTCCAATATTTTGATGATATAAATAGTGCTGTGATGAGTATCCTGGCACTTGTATCTTTGTTATATAGACAAATGCAAATATTTTCTCAAGTAAATTTAAAATTAATGAAAGAGATGCATACTTTAAGGCTTTTATTGTATGTATATTGGGAAGGTACCCTTCAGAAAAGTTGTTTAAATTAAATTCCCACTATAAGTCTGGCAACAAATACCCTAATTCGTTTTCCTTAAGTGACAGTCTTACTGTGTTCCTTTTCAAGAAAATGTCTATCAGATGCTTGCCTGAATAACAGCTTGTTTATAGGTCATTCTTTTTCTCCTAAGCCAGGAACAGCCTTTCAAGAAGAAAACTCACTTCAGTTTGCAAATCAAACAATTGCCTAAGGGATTTTCCCCAGGGCTACCATCTTACCTTGCAGTAGAAGTGCTTTTGAAGACTTCTATTTTGTCACATGGAATATAGAAAGGATTTGTACTCAAGGGTTGAGATTTAAGAAATTTAATAACATTTTCTACTTCCTGAAAGATGTTAAATGAAACCACGGGTCTGGTGAAGAATATAATGATTGAAATCACTACCTTAATTTATGCTAAGATGAAAGCAGCTTTATCCACCATTGCAGTTTTGACATTAGTGCCAATGTTAACACAATGAAAAAAGCAATTTTTTTTATATTTTGAAACTAAATTGAGACCTCATGGATATCTGAAAGGGCATCAGGAACCTCCAAGGGTCTATAGACAACACTTTGAGAACATTGTTACCCTATGTATGCTACCTTTCCATCACTCCCTTATTGGCAAATAATCTGCTTCTTAAAAGAGCAGTGTAAAAATGTTTTAGTTTTGTTCAGAATAAAATCAGAGCATCTCATGGAGTTAGTCATGTGCTTTTCTGTCATTCCTATCCCATACCAGGTTCATCGTTGGGTCAATTACGAATCCATGCTGAAAGAATGCCTGGTCGGCAGGATGGCGGTGAAACCTGCTGTTCCCAAAGGTAAGTGGTGCCAGTGCTGAGGTGGCATTGATGTGTGACACACATGTACGTTTTTTAACTTGGATTTCAACAAATAGATTTAAATAAGTCACTATATTGTTCTTATTTTCACGGCTGCTATAAAGGTTTTACTTTAGTTCTTCTTTAGAATAAAACAATGACTAACCTTTCCTCTGTAGTCAGGGGTTATTCATCATTGATCTCTACTGGCCTGACACTTATGGACAGAGACTATTATTTGATGGGTTAACTGTGTAACTGTCCAAACTGGGGCAGGTTTGATTCTGTTAGTAATTATGCTGGGATAACATGGAAATTGACTCTGACAGCCGAGGGCATGTTTTCACTCTATCTATAATCAGAACTCCTGGATGCAATAAGAACAGAGGATGAAAACAGAGATGAAGTGAGACTAGAGGATGAAAATAGATTAAGTAGAAAGAGAGAATGAAAACATGAAGTGGGAACAGAGAGTGAAAAGAGATAAAGTGGGAATAGTAGGTGGAAAGAAACTTGCTGAGATGAGGATTTGTGGAGGTGAGGTGGGGGTGGGGAGACGGTGGATATACTGAAGAGGAATTTTATATATGGACTTCTCTCAATACCAGACCCCTGACACCATGTGGCTATCTAGCACTCAAAATATGCTTGTCCATATTGAGATGTGCTGAAAGTATAAAGTATACACTGCATTTTGAGACTTTAAATATGAAAAAAGTGTAAAATATCTCATAATTTTTATATTGATTACATGTTGAAATGAT
>NW_006382193.1:0-2177 GCF_000327345.1 Myotis davidii
TCTAACCTCTAACTCTCATACTAACTTTCATTGAGTGTAAGACTTGCCTCTGACTAACTGGCGTCTTAGCTCCGGCTGCCATAACAAAATACCAGACTGGGTGGCTTACACAATGGAAATCTATTCCTCACCGTCTGGAGGCTGGGAAGTCCAATGTCAAAGGGCCAGCAAATTCAGGGTCTGGTGAGAGCCCTCTCCCTGGTTTCGGGACGGCCACCTTCCTGCCGTGTCCTCACCTGGCAGAGAGAGAGAGAACTCTGGTTCTTCCTCTCCATATAAGAACACTGATCCCATCCTGGGACCTTGACCTTTATGACCTTACCTAAACCCAATAACCTCTCAAATTCCACCTCCAAATGCCATCACCCTGGGGACTGGGGCTCCAACATATGGATTTGTGGGGACAAAAACATCCAGGCCATAGCAACTGGACTGTAGCCCAGCACAGTGTTCAATAAGCACTGAATGAAGAAATCAGTGGTTGGATAAATTAATTATTGAATGAGTGGTGACATGACTGAGTGAATGAATGAATAAATGAATAGACTAATGGGGAGAGGCAGTAATAGGCCTGGGGTGGAGTAGCAGAAGGGTCCAAAAGTCCAAGGGGGAGAGGAGTGGGAACAGGGAGGGGAGGAGCAGAGAAAGGAAACAGTTGACAGGATGGGCAGCTACATCTCAGGACGACAGGAAGGAGGCCCATGCCATCAGGTCTCTCAGCCTTGTGTTTACAGAAAAAAACAAAACTGGGCTTGGGCCTGGGTTCTATTACGGAGCCCATTTATTAGCTTTTAAACACCTTTTTTAAAAAAAAATATATATATATACAAGTACCATTTGTCAAGGACATTGTGCAGCTTGCTTGGCCATGGCCAGTCTTAATGGCCGAAGGCTCTGTGCTGGTGTATCCCACCCCAGATGCGGGAAGGACAAACTGGCCATGTCACCAGCACACGAGGTACAGCCTCAGGGGAAGGGCCTGGGAGGTCAGTGGACTTGGGGTGCCTCCCAACATCCCTTAGGCAAGGACTCCAAGGCCTCTCCAGGTCAGAGCCAGGGGGCCACTATCTCCCCCTTCTCCACCCTCTGCCACCACCTGTCTGGCCCTGGTGCCGCACTGGCGCTGAAGGGACCTGCGGGGCCCCACACAACCCAAGAGGACCGCAGATGTCTGCATGGATTCGCAGCTACGAACGAAAAGCCACAGTTTGTTTTGAATGGACTGTGGACCTGGAGAGAAAGCCTGGGGATGCAAATCCGCCACGAGTGGGATCCAGATGGGAAGCAGATGTGGGCTGTGGGAAGTCCCTGCTCCAGCACCGAAGGCCCACCTTGGAGAAGCCCTCCCTTTCCCTGCAGAAGGCTGAAGGGCAAGGCTGCACTCAGACTCCACGGGAGCCTCGGTTCAGGGCCCAGTCTGCTCAGCTGTCTCTCCCCTTCTCCTTTTTTCTTTCCTTCGCTTTTCTCTTTCTCTTGCGTTCCTGTAGGATACTTCTGTTCTCCTGGCCTCTCCCCTGTCTCTCTCTGCTCTATCTCTCTGTCCCCCAGTGTCTCTCCGTCTCTCTCCCTACATCCCTGACCTTATGGCAGTGCCCGTCTCACTCTGTCTCTTGCTCCCAGACAGTCCCTGACTCCATGTCTGTCCTCGGTCTCTGGCTCGCACTCCCGCCCTCTTCCTGGCTGCTGCCCAAGGCCAGTGCCCTACCCTCCATGCTTGGATAAGTCTGCCAATCAGCTTGAGCTCCTGGGGTGAGGAACAGGAAGAACAGGCTGAGGGCAGACAGCAGCCCCGGTTCCGTGAAGGAAGGCGATTTGAAGCCAGAGAGGCCCGGCCAGGCCAAGGCCAAGAATTTCTCACTTCGCCAAAGGGCTGGATATTTAGTCTGAGTTGGGGAGGCAGGTGGCGCCCAGCCTGGAGCTCCCGAGCCTTCAGGAGCAGCTCTGCCACAGCCCCTCCCCGGCGTGGGGTCCCCTTCAGGGTGACATCTCTCTCCCTGTGTGTCCGGGCCTGGGCCCTGCCCACTCTGGCACCAGGAAGAGGCAGCACAGTTGGGCACCACGGTCACTGTTTCTCCCAAGGACACAGCCCAGGCGAAGGGCAGGCAGGACAGGATGGCGTGTTCTGTATCCCCCACTGCTCTCCCGAGAACTGGGCGCAGACCATCCTTTTAACCCCC
>NW_006382194.1:0-2179 GCF_000327345.1 Myotis davidii
GATATTTGGCTCTTTTGACTAATGAGTTTGCCGTCCACTGAGATAAGACAAAGCTACTAGAAGAAGTTTAGATACTATTCTAAAGGTTGATGACAAACCATTGAAGGAATTCAAGCAAGATCAGATTAGAATGTTAAGAGGTTATTTGGACCACTGTGTGGGGAATGGACTGTAAGTATACAAAGTGAAACTTCTACTGTCATCCTGGCTGAAGGTGATGGTGACTTGAGGCAGTGTAGATGGACAGATTGGATGTGCAATACCTTCTGAAAAGAAGAAGAATCTTAATGGATAAGATGTGGTTGTGAGTAGAAACAAGACTCTTTGGCAATGTTATTAAAGGCTTGAAAAATGAATTTCTTGACCAGAGACCCTATAGAATTACACATTGGAGTTTATCCCTACATTCCTAAAGTTGGTGGGCAATCAATCACCATGATTCTTGGTAATTTGGCAGAGTTTCCAAAAGTCATGGACTTGTGCTACTTTTCCTTCCATTTAATATGATTTAGGCTACTGCAAAGGCCACTAGACATGGGTAGTTCTGATACCGAACTCAGGTTTGACTGCCTGCCACTTTGAAAGGCAGGTGCTGGTGCAGGAAAGATGGTTTATTCAAGTGCCTGAGCAGCTTTAAAAGATGGCAGACTCCCATCCCAAAGACCTTTTTAATGTTTTAGTGCAGGCAGGGGATTTTATTAGGATGGAGAGGGGAAACAGAAAAAAGAAATCAGGGGGAAGAGGTTGAAAGTTCTCTTCGTGTAAGTCAGCACGTTTGCATTCCGATGATTATCTTGAAACTGGTCAAACAGAGGTCGGATTTTTATGGTTGAGAGTCAGCAAGTCTTCTGGAGTCAGAATGTTTGGTTGCTAGAATCAGCTTCCTCCCCCAAAGCTAGTTCCTAGACTCTTACACAAATATGCTGCTTATTCACAGGTTACATATTAGTTGACAATTCATCTTTAACAAAAACACTTTTAACAGAAACAATATCAAAAGCATAGAAGGGTGGGTTACAATTCAGCCTAATGTATATGGAGCAAAAATTTGTGAAAAATGGTAGTATTACTTAGAGAACCACTTGATTAGTCTGATGCCCTAGAGATGCTCAGTTCAGTTCAGTGGATACTTCCTCAGGAAGGAGATGCTGAGGCAGAATTTGCAGTGCTATATATTTATCCACGGATCCCAACTTGTGAAAGGAAGATGGAGGAAGAAAAATAGAAGTGATGAAAAAATAAATTTCAATGCAGGTTCAACAAAGTCTGGGTCAACCCTGCAAGGAACTTTGGAACACATATTGCAAATCAGAGTGGCCCACATTGGGTCCAAGCTGCTGGGTCTTTACATCCCTGTCTTGCTCATTCATTAGGTGTAGGCTGCCCCAGCAATGGTATGCCTTTGGACTCTGCAGGTGAGTCCATCACTGAAGGAGGTGACAGCTGGACATCAGGTGCTCTGTAGAAAGGGATGGCATATTCCATGTCCACCAAAAGTGCAATATTGCTTAATCGAAGTAGGGAGTGAGTTGGATAGCTGCTTTATTCTTTAATTTATGTAGTTTCTTTCCTCCCAGGAACTCAAAGGAAAACATACATATATTTTTAATTACAAAATATTTATCAGTCACTGGCACAATCCAAGAGCGGGGAATTAAGAATTTAGAGATTGGAGAGACCAAAAACAGGAAAGGCAAGAGGGGGGAAAAAAAACAAAAACAAATGGAAGGAGGCTTCTAAGAGCAAGGAGAAGAAAATTTTAATAAAATGCACCTAGTCCTAGGCCTTATTTTTAAAAAACACTACAATTAACACATCTTTAAAAACGTTAAAAAAATCACGTTGTAAAATTTAGCTGTCTCTTGTTTCCTTGACAGATATGGAAAGCATGAATAAAAGAGACCGACCATTCATGACAATTCAGAAAAAAGATAGCTCAGGTATTTTTTTTATTTCCACGTCTGTTTTATGATTTATGGTGGATTATGCATGATATAAAGTTGGAATGTTGATTTTAAAAATTTTAATCATGGAAAGCTAATTTTGGGGGTCAAATTGAAGGTTTCTTTAGTTCCCTTACAATGAGTGTTAAAAAATATTTTTTATTGGTGACACTATTACAGATGTCCCCCATTTCTCCCCGCATCATGCCCTCATCTACCTAGCCCCTGCACCACCC
>NW_006382195.1:0-2179 GCF_000327345.1 Myotis davidii
CCCACTCAGCACCAGCTATGAACAGGACACCATGTTCTGTATCTTCAAATACTAAGCACCACTGCCTCCTCTGAACATAATAGGGTTTTTCTCTCCCCTTCATTGTCTTCTTTTCTTTTTCTTTTCCCTCATCACCTCTTACTGGGAGTCTCATGACAGAGTTTGTCAGCATAAAATATACTTAAATTATGCTGTGAAAAGCGGCCAGTTTTAGCAAGAGGCAGTTCCATTTTTGATGAAGTGTCTCTAAAGAGTGTGAAGGACCTAATTCTCTTAGAGGGATCTGCAGGGCCTCAGAAACTCTGATTCCCCTTTTCTCCAGTGAATGTGAGACCCTGGGGAAGAGCCAAAGAAACCCGAGGGAAGAGGAGGGAGGGACGGATAGTATGCATAGCTGGACATCCCAGATGGGCTGCTTACAAAATATTAGGCTACAGACTTAGGAAATGGGAAAAGTAATGTCTGCACTATACACAGATCTTGAAGTACACACATAAATGACTAAAATGTGCTTTCTTTCTGGATATGGACTGTACAAATGCACTCTCCTGGGGGTTGAGGGTCACACTAAAGGGTTACATAACTAGTTGAAAAGACAAAGGATAAGCAAATAAATGTAGATTTAAATAATAACTCACTCTTAAGAGAAAATTATCCAGGAAACTAGATGACTTCATATGCCTCAGTATGCCAACTGCATGTGGATTCTCCAAGAGGAAGATGCAGAATGTAGTTGTTGTCCAAAATATTTATGACCAGACAACACGTTTGTCAACGGAGTAGCTCACAAGACCGATGCTCTACCAAACACACAGAGATCTGACTTGGGAGCCCTGGCACCTCTAAAACAGGGCTCCTCAACCTGGCCAGCACCAGGACCACCTGGCAGGTTCTGCTGTAGCAGGTCCATAGGGTGTTCTGATGACCACAGAACTCTGATTTGTCAGATGTGGACAAAGCCTTAAGCTTACTCCTAAGGAGTAATTATTTTAATTTAATGTCAAATCTACATAACACCAGGAAGTGAGCCATCTCTCGGGAACATAAGCAAATAATTAATTTCCTGGTTCCACCTGGCACAAGCTCCAGCACCTGAATGAGTCACCAGGAGTCCACGACGCCCCCTTGTTTGTCTCCTGGCCAGAGGCCCACACAGGAGCCTGAGACCACTTGTTCCCAAACAGAACCCCTACAGTGTAACCCCTGCCCCTGCAGGTTATTGCAACGCATACATCACTACCATCAATGGACCTGTATGAATGATTCAATGTAAACCAGGCTCAGATAATGGGTGAGGGGGGTTCATAACCAAGCTAAAGTTTTCTTGTCTTTTCCCACCATTTAGGTGACAGCTAATGAAATAAAATCATGTGATAACCCACTCACATCAAGACCTTCCAGAGACATAACTGTATGTCAGCCCCACACCCATTCTCTGCAGATCCCTGCACCTTGCGGTGCTGATCCAATGGGCTGGGTCACACGAGCTCTCTGGCCTCTGACCTCTGGGGCCAAAGGGAAGCAGAAGCAGGGTAATGAAAGAGACAAGGAAAGAAAGGTCCTGGTTTGGAGTGTGTTTCTGGCAGCGCTTATGTCCCTCACCCCTGTAGCTCCTGTCCAGAGACCCCCTCCTTGATGACCGCAGCTCTCACTGGGTCTGCCTGCACCACTTTCTCCTTCTCACCCCTCAGGCCTACAGTTTGGGTACAGCTTCTTGCTGTTGTGACTGGTCTCTGGTTGATTCCCTTAACACTTCCCACACTTGTGCAAACAGTCCCTTCACTAAAACCTCTTGAACCATCTAAGCTGAACTCCGCTTCCTGCCCGGCCCTGGCTGATGGCAGGAGACCATCTCTGGCCGTGGTGATCACTGTTCCCATGTGCCCATCCTAAATCCATGGGGAGGGGCGGTATGTTTACAGTTTTACAGTTCACGTGCACGTACACCTAGGCATATAACAAAACTGGTCTCAGAATAGTTTGCTGAGGGTCTAAATACACCATTTGAAAGCACGCCAACTAGTGTTCATTTAAATCTATCTTACACTGAGTCAAAGTTCTAAAGCCCCAGTTGTAAAATAAGCCTAAGCCCAAGTAAGGGTAACAGATATTTACTCAAAATGAAAGCGCTTAAAAATTGTTGTCATGCCAGGCTGGTGTGGCTCAGTTGGTTGAGTGT
>NW_006382196.1:0-2176 GCF_000327345.1 Myotis davidii
TATATAATACTTTCAACAATAAATATTTAAAAACAAAATAAATAAAAAATCAGTGCACAAGGGTTCCATTTTTTATACAATCAATCCAACATTTGTTATCTCTTGTCTTTTTGATGGCAGCCAATATAATAAGCAAGAGGTGATATCTTATGGTGGTTTTGATTAACATTTCTCTGATGACCAATCAGGTTGAGCAACTTTTCATCTACCTGTTGGCATTGCTGTATGTTTCTAGGCATCTTAGAATATGTAAATATTTTCTTCTGTTTAATTTTCTTCTCATCTTTCCAACTATGTTTCTGTGAAGCAGGAAAAAATCCCAAATCTCAGATAACCAATAACTAGTGGATTTAACTAAGTTACTTGTCATTAGCAAAACTCTTTTTATAGTTCTGAAAGAAAACTTCACCTGGAGATAAGAAATTCAAGGCTTTTCAAGGTGGACCTCCTGATTCATTTGACTCCCTTAGCTACGTCTATATAACTGTTCATTGTAATCAACATCCATGTAACAATGAAAATTATATTAGGTATAGAATGTGGCCTTCCTTCTCATAGTATTATAAGACACTGAAATCCAGGATTAAAAAAGTGGATAATTAGACTGAAGGATGTCATCAATAGGAAGGTTGTTGGATGGGACGGAATTCCCACTGCACTTCAAAAGATGGTAAGACTCTCTACAGCTGAAGATAAAAGAACATTCCTAGAAAAGGGCATAGGAATAAAATTATAAAAGTATAAAATTAGGAATAGTAATGTTAAATTTCTCACACTTCTTGACTATGACCTTTGAGATTAAAATTTATATCTAGATGATTCTATCTACTCTACACCAGTGAAACAGAAATCTTGTATGAGAGATGGAAAGTGAGTTGCAATTATTTTCTCATATATTTTAAATAACTTTTGTGAGATTTGTGTCTAGGGGTTAAAGGAATCCAAATGCCCTTTTAAAGTACCTCTAAGGCACTTTGCCTAAGGACCACTTGCCAGAATCATCTTGGAGAGGGATGTAGATTTCCTTTAACTCCACTATGTAGATGATTCTTTGAAGATCAAGCTAGGATACAGAGCACAGAAAGATCAACAGAGTGTATTTTAGTTTAATCATGAGGATTTTTTTTCCTGTGGGGATGAAATGTGAAGTGCAGGGTGTGTAAAATGAACCTGTAGTGAGACAGTATTGCTCCATAATTGTTTTAGTTCCATTAGAATCATGCCCCCTTCTCATCCCTACCTTCGTATTCACCATGTAACACTGGATTTTGCATAGTGGAGGCACTAAACAAATGATTCAGAGTTTAATGAAATATCATATATCACCACTTTTTTGTTCATTATAAATGTATAGATAAGTATAAAATACTATTTAAAATTTTTAATTTATAGCTTACAGATGTGGGGATATACACCTATCTCTCACCTTTGACAATATATAGATTCCTAAAATTTTGGAGAATCAAAGTTTTGTAAGTCAAATTAATTTAAATAGTGCCCCTTTTATAAAAGTTAATAAAACTTCTTGCCTGGATGTATTTGTGTGGGGGAACATATGGTAGAATATATATTATCTTACAAGACTTGTGCATATTTTCTTCTAGGACACTATTTTAAATATTCTTCTTATATAATGGTTATCCCAGCATTTAACTGTGACTGAAGTAAAAAAGAAATTGTAACAAAGCCATTAAAATAATCTATTTTTATATTGATGTACTAAAATGGCTTCCCCCCCTCCTCTGAGTGTGAAACCAGTTTAAATAAAAGTTTTTGTCAAGGTTTTATCCCCCTCAAAGTTTGTTTTACTGTATTCTGTGTGAGAAATACAGGGTTTTTAAAACAGAGTTTCAAAATATGAACACAAAAGATTGCTAGGACAACTTACCTAACATGTAGTGTTCTGATATGTGAGAATACCTGCAGATTCATCAGCTTCACACGTGCGTATGCTTGTTGCTGGGAATGATCAGCAGACACAGAATGCACCCACCCAACATTTGGTTCAGGTGTCAAGACCGATGAGACCGCACACGTACACCAAATGCGCGTAAAGGGATTTGTTACTTGAAGAACGAGGTAAGGGAGAGCGAGGCTGGTTCTTTGACCCAATCTGGCTTGAGAGAGTCCACAGAGGAGATGGGCATAGGCTTTCATTGTTGTAAGGAAGGGGGTC
>NW_006382197.1:0-2178 GCF_000327345.1 Myotis davidii
GACACAGCATATTAGGCTTTTATTATATAGGGTATGTAAGAAATATTTCCAATACAGACAAAGGAGTTTACATTCTACAGCCGGGAAGCTTTTATGGTTAATACCAGTTGCTTGCCCTGGTATATTATCATTTGTGGAAAAATTAACTGTGATAATGTTACCATCTCTTGCCAACCTGTCATTAGTAAGGGAGTTAGGAGAAATACTATTAGCACAATTATGCTTTCCAGCTGCTTGTCAATGTCAGTTGTATTAGCACAGCTGAAACTTAGCATTAAACCTTAGCAACAATCAAATGATTATTTAGTCTTTTCTTTTTTATCAAACAAGGGCTTTTGCCACATAAAATAATAGGTGAATCCTGTTCATTGATTGAAAAAGGTAAAAAAGCTGGAGTTCTAATTCAAGAAAATATACAGAGGAGCATTGTTCCTCTCGTTGAAATTAATCAGATATATTTAAACATATGAATTGTCTGTATTAATGGAGAGAATGCAGAAATATTCAAGTATAACCCAAGGTGGATTAGCCAAATGAGCAATGCAAAAAGAAATTTATATTTTGTCTCAGGGTTTGACTGAAAATTTGCAAAAGCTCAAAACTGGTATTTTTATGCATCACCAGTTTAAGAAAACTTGCAAGGAGCTTTAAAATCACCAGGCCCACTTCATTCCAATTCCTTCCGGACAATTTTGATTTATAACAACCAGAGTAATATGCGAAGTGGGATCTCCTTACATGAATTTGAATATCAATTTTGAAAACTTAAAAATCTATTTCAAAAATGTTGAACCTATATTGTGACTTTCTGACTCAGGTTTCCAGCACCAACCGACTGGCCAACCAATGGCTGAAATGCTCAAGTCTATTAAAGAACCTGGGACCACAGTGTATGAATTTTGGATTGAAGCAAACTTCCAAGCACTCAATTTGAACCCTGGACACCCTTATTCTCATCACACTTCCTATCAAATTATAGCCTCCTAAAACCCAGTGTGGATAACCTATGGTTTGGACTTAAAAGGTATGCTTCGAATACAAGGTAAATAAATACAGTTGCTCTAACATCAGTGTGAATATTAAGATGAACAGCTACTTTCAACAGTGAATAACAAAGACGTGAATACAGGGACATTTTACTAAGGGAGGTAATTCCAAGAGACCAGAAAATAAGTGTAGGGACAGGACTCACCACTGCATCCTGAGGGAGCATCTGATATATGACCCCATGTATCTGATTATCTACCCATCTGCACATCTAAAATCGTAAAGACACTTTATATATGAGAATAACACATGTTTAAAAGTAAGTTTAAGGCAAAATAACCAAATAGAATATACAACTTAAATTCAAAATTACATTCATAAGGAAATATGCAGTATCTCTATCTCTAAAGTTTAATTTTTCCACAATTATTTTAAAATGCACTGAATGGTGTTGGCTTTACTCATAAAAAGCCAGTCAATACAACCTAACATGCCACTGTCAGAAATATTGTATCGTCTATATTAATACTCATTAATTAACTTTACTCCATTGGCAAAAGGAATTTTAATTATTTTTGCAATCAAAAGTGCTTGCAGTAATGTGAATGCTGATAATATAGCAAACATGAAGGGCTCTGTATAGCTTTCCAAAGCTCTAATTAACTAAAATGCACAAAATCAACATATAAAACGTATTACCATTTTGAAGACAGTCACATTATCTATTCTCATATATGGAGAATATAGCCACATACGTTAGTTTACAAAGAAGACAATTGTTTTACCCTAGAATATAAAATATCTTTTATGTGATTTTTCTTTCATATATATAATTGTTCTTAAAATAACTGATCTTCATTTTAAAAGTATGTATGGTTTGGGGTGTTTCTCAAATGTATACTAATGGATAATTATATTTTAATTGAGTGCTTTAAATCAAAGCCCTTTTATGGCACAATCCTCATTTGAGTTGTAGAATAAGAAAATCAAGAGGAAAGGATATGATGTACACAATTATTTCCCCAAATCTGCTCCTTCAGGTCCCTGGGTCATTGTTTATACAGCAAATTATCCACAGTGGAAAGAGTTGCCATACTATGCTATCAGAATCTTCTTCCTAGTCACATCTTCCTTTTTTTGTTTCTTGTTTGTTATTCTTCATCCAAGGATATTTTTTCCATTGATTCTTAG
>NW_006382198.1:0-2179 GCF_000327345.1 Myotis davidii
GTCAAAAAGTTTGCCCACCCCTGCTCTAGTATGATAATAATAAGGTACATTTCTGTATAACATCAATGAGAAGTGACCTTAAAAGCATAAGTTAGGAATAATAAAGTCTTGTTATTAAAGATTATTTTGTTGCCAAATTGCTATTTCCATGAATATTTGGAATTACTTAAATTACAAATTTTATGCACAACTATATGCATTATGCAGATTTCATGCTATACCACAGTATGCTTTCTCTTCATCAAATTAATTAATATATTCTGGAACTGCCTATATTTTAAATAAACCATCTTTATTCTACATAAGATTCTATTTAAAGATTACCTGGAAGTCATTGTGAGACTTCGGATTTAAAATGACAGATTAAGCTAACAAATTAGCTTCCCATTCTCTCTCACAAAGAAACTGAAATATGGTAAAAGACTATTAAAATGAATAAATTTACAATAATGTGGAGAACAAGGACTGATGCACTAGTTAATTTTAGTGAATTCATGGAGGAGAACAAATGGGAAGGATATACTAACACATTATTCTGAAAGATGAGATATAAATCTCAGTGAACAACAAAGAAAACTCTAGTGAGGAACAGAGCTGTCTGGTTTGGGGTTTGTTTGTTTGTGTGATAGTACATATGAACCCCCGAGGTTAACAGAAATGAAAAGTTAAAATAAGAAGAATGGGCATTGAGGGAGATAAGAATGGTTTGTAAAATGGCATCATTGGTTGGTTGGCTGGTTTTTGTTACCCTTCTTCTTTAACCAACATGAAGCAAAGAGATGGTTTACATCCACATTGAAATAAGATATAAGCTTTCTAAGAAATTAGAAGTCCTACATAGTTTTTCCTGTTTATTTATCAAAAGGATGCCCTCCTTATTTGCCTGTCTGATTCCTACATGTGTCAGCTGCGATATCTTTCATTCTGTAGGGATTTTTCCTAAGCACAAAGTTGAAGTTTACCTCTAAATTAGGGGATAGTGGAGGCAATAGTATTCATAGATATAAACAAACAAAATATACTCAAGATATGTGTGAACATATTGGTTACCGGAAAGTAACTAAGTTAAGATTAGAAAACTGAACTCAGAAGATAATACATTGGCACAATGAAGACAAAAATTATTTTAAATAAATTCTAAATTGTATGATTGTTATATTTATGAAGAACTTAGGTCCACCAAGAAAAAAAAATTCATTATAAAAGAAGGATTATTGGAAAACCCCAAATAATCTATATAACAAAAATATAGGGTCTAGGAGACTAGGAAGCGACTGCTCAGAAGGTATGAGATTTCTTTTTGAGTTGATGAAGGCATTTTAGAAATAGAAATGATGGTGGCACAATAATAAGGTACTGAATTTCATTGAAGTGTATATTTTGAAAAAGTAAAAGGAAAAAGATAAAGCAATGAGACATAGAAATTTGGATCTCTTTAATTTGATTTTGTTTCTCTTCTGTTATCATGAAATTTACTACATAAAGAAAAATCACCCTCATTGCTTCTGGTGAGGGGATATAAGCAGATCAGATAATTGTGAAAGAATTATTCATTTGTATTTAAAGAATCTTGCATAAATATTTAAGTTGGTTCCTTTGTTATTGTCATTGGTTGTTATGTTAAATGAATACTATTGTACATATATCTTCATATATTTCTAAGAGTACATCTACTGGGTAGAGTGAATTGCTACATCAACTATTATTTTTTTGTTATTTTTATTACTTTTCACTAAAAATGCACTTCAAAATCCCTTGACAAAGTATCAAACTTTTTCCTTTTTACAAGTTTCATTTAAAAAGAACGCATTGCTTTACTATCATTTTTGTTGTTTTGAGTGAAATCGAGAATCTGTTCTTACGTTAGCAGCCAGAAAAGATTTTTGGAATGGTGATAGTGTGAAATTTTTGAAATATCAATGTGATAAATTAGAGCATGCAAATAAGGCAAAAACAGGAATTCTATTTAACTGGTCTCTGTAAGGTTAGCTCTTACCTTTGTATGTATGTTCCTGCTCATTTTGATATTTGTAAAGTATCATTCATTGTAAACCTGAGATATCCTAGCATAATAACTAGAACTAACATATATCAATACAGAGTTGTAGAGTTTAATTGGACCGCATTGATACTTTTAAAACCCAATATGGCCCTAGCTGGTTAGGCTCAGTGGATAGAG
>NW_006382199.1:0-2178 GCF_000327345.1 Myotis davidii
CACACACACACACACACACACACACGAACATGAATGTTCAGGTATACCCATATATAGCTTTGGATTGGTTTAATTATTGAATGTCAATATCCATATAAGAAGGTTTTACTTACAATGACAGAAATTAGATGCTGCTTTATTAGATTGAGTCAGAGATGTTTAGAATAAACTAACAGGGTTATAATGCACCGTCACATGACCATTGTCTAGTGCAGTGCCTGGCAAATAATAGCGTTTCAATAAATATTTGCTGAACTGAATTGCATTAGGGTGCTAAACTATCATTGCTTGCTTTAGTTAACAAGATCGGAGTCAAGGGCTCTCAACTGCTCAACATGCAAATGCCCTAGTCCCCCATTTCCACGGAAAAATATATCTTTAGCTTCCAAGCTATTTGATGCTGTGAAGTTGCTGAGGAATTAAATATTCATTCACTATAGGGTTTTTTTTAAGTTTTTTTTCAATGTCATTCTTTTTTCTTTAAGAAATGGGGTGAGGAGGCATTTCACCACACTCATGCCTTTCGGGAATGGCCTGGGGTCTGTAGGATGTAGTCTGAATGTTGGATGCATTTCCATCGAGAGCACCGTCAGTGCTCCTATTCTCAGGTAGCAGCAATGACTCACGTTGATTGCACAGGTGGTTTACAAAGTGACCATTTCACATGCACAGGTGAAATGGAACACCTTTGTCTCTCTGTCCCCAGTTTGTACCTGTGTTTCTGGAAACTCTGTGATGCTGACCTAGTGTGTCTTGCATCTCTTCCCGTGTCTCCTTGGTGCTTATCATGCAGCAGCCAGAGTTTCAGGACCCATAACCGTTTGTGACTGTCTGGGAGATTTCCACCCCAATCCTGAGCGCAGTCAGCGGGCTGCCACTGCCACTGCCAGGTCATATTTGAGTCTGTGCTTTATAGCGTTTCTGATGCCCGGTCTGTTTACAGTCATGCCCAGCTCAGCCCAGAATGCTTGATGAGGTGTCGCACGGTCCTCTCTAGTTCAAATGCACCCACTGCAAAACATCTGGGCCAGCACGTGACGCTGATAGCCTGGGACAGTGAATTGCTGTGAGCAGGAGTTGACTGTTTGGGCTCATCACTTAATGTGGAATTTGCTTTAGAAATGATTCTGAACTTAAAAATCTAGTAAGTACACAGGATGTCTTTGGCAAGTCCTGCATTTACAGCTATTGGTATAGCAACAGACCTCTGATATATCCTCAAGTATGCAAAGATAAATAAAAAGGGACTGTGGCTTTGATTCAACCTTGGGAGGAAGATGTGTGGAGGAGAGAATCCCCAGAGGTAGGTAGGGGGAGAGTCAGGTTTTGTGTATGTGAAGAGCTGGGACCTTCTTTTAGGGAATAAGTTTATTGTAGTGTTTAGCTACAGTAAATTAGGAAGTACTCAATTAGGAAGTACTTAAAATGGCAGCCTCCAAATCAGGATTCCCAGGACCCACGCAGCCCTACCAGCTTTTCCCTTCCTCTCATTATAGGGTTACTGAAACGCAAACACATGTAAACTTACAACATTAAATTTAGGCAAAACGCTCACCAACCAGGCTTTCAGTTTGATCTAGAAAGTGGTCTCTCACTAACATTAAAGTTTGGCCAACTCACCAGTGTAGGCAATATTACTTGTTCTACTTGGTGATGTTTATCAAATGGCTCCTAATTTGGTTTCTATGATTGACGTTAAGTCAGTTGACATATCAGGATATCCAATTGTTTCTAAGAAAAAGGTTTAGAGTATCATGTATATCATTAGTGAATGATTATACAAGGATATACGGGGTATCCCCCCAATATGTACACTTTGAATAATTACCAATTCCAATGGGTTCAATCTAAAATGAAAGAAACATCAATTGAGCTGTTGAAGTGTATACGTTTTTGGGAACACCCCATACATCAAGTAAAAGGAGAAATAATCAATATCCTATTCCTATCAATTTCATTATGAATGAAGACTAGTTGTTGGTATTAAAAGTAGCATTTATTGAAGTACAATGTTTTCTTGATCGATAGGGAATGCCTTCTAATTTAAAACTCCAAGCAGGGATTCCTTTTCCATTGCTACAGGGTGAAGGGGGCACAGACTTTTTAAAGCAGATACCTGCCTCATTGCTTTTGAATCATGACTATTAAAAACTGCTTAAGAAACCCAAAGCACCAATC
>NW_006382200.1:0-2181 GCF_000327345.1 Myotis davidii
ACAATAGTTGGATAAAACATACAAAAGTAGCTTTTATCCGCTTTTTAAGCAGTGTTTCCTCCCCCTGTCCAGAACCGTTTATGGACATGTGGATATTCTCTCTAATGTCCTACGTGGCATAGAACAAGTGGCCGCCTTCTCCTCTTTGCACACTGAGGGGCAGTATGTATTCTAGAAGCTGAAAAGGACAGTTTGAAAAGTTAATGTGTGTGCCTTTCCTCCCTGAATGTCTCACTCATTTGTACCAAACCGCCATAGTTAAATCTATGAAAAGTTTCATATTAAAAAAATTTTTTAAAAAGTTTCATATTGTCGAACGCCCAGCCATAAGCTTATTAATACTAGAAAAGCTCATATTGACTAAAAGTGGATCATTTATTTGGAGGAATCATCTCAATATTTAACAGAAGCTTTTCTTTGTTTATATATTAATGTGAGAAAGAACAGAGGACAAAGAAGTAAAGATACTTAAGCATTAAAGATACCAGAGAAATCTCACATGAGTTCATTTTTAAAGAATGCCAGAACTCACTTTAAGTCAAGTGATTTTTCCCCCCTGCAGTAATTCGGTGATTAGGTTCAGTTTTAAAAAGCATTTTACTAAGAATATTTCGAGTGAGGTACATAATGGAATGCATTTAAAAGTTTTAACCAACATAATATAGTCACAGTGGTGTCAACGTAGGTCCAGAGGCAAAAAGAAAAATAAGATTTAGGAAATGTAAAAATGAAGCCCACACTTTTTAGTTAGATGTAGCATGCCCTAACGCTGTCCATGAAGATCACTAAGGTGGAACTCACACCGAAGATTTCAGGGACAATATGACCACAACCAGAGCTTTAAGATAAAATGATTTGATCCTCATCAGATCTCTCTAAACACGAAAAGAGCACACAAATAATGACGAGTCTACAAGACGTGACTCTAACTTTTCACTATGCGCTACATTGGGCCTAGAAATATGGTCAGCCACAGTATTAGATCATGCTTGGTTACACCTTAATTAGTTCTTATTCCATTATGAAAAGAAAATTAATCTCTCTCCACCACCGAGATGATGGGAAGCTTTAAATAAATAGCTTCCCAATACCCCCCAGTACAGCTTTAAATGGCTGTAGCGTGGCATCATCTGTCCGGTTGTGTCAGATTGCTCTTGGCCAGTTAAACAAGTGACATCATTTTAAAAATTGTAACTCTTGCTCTTTTTTTTTTTTAAATCAGACCCCTGATTTCTTATGTAGATAATTAAGATGACCGTACAATGCTGACGCTCTCAAATTCTCTCACTTTATCATCAAGACTTTCCTCATTGGCCGCTGCAGGCATTTCTCCGGATTTTCCTGCCTTTTTGTAACAAGGGCTCAGCGTTCACTCCGGTGGCAGGCGCTGGCTGATTTTCAGAGTTCCACAGCCAGGCGACCCCGCAGCCCTCCCAGGACTCTCCCGCCGGCCTCTGATCACCGTGATCAGAACTTGCTGGGCCCCCTCCTCCCTCCATGAAAGAAAGCAGCAGAGGACCCCCCGCCCCGTTCACCCACGCCTGCCTCCCGGCCCGGCCGCGGGGGCCAGAGCCCTCTGTGCCCTGCGTGGTGCAGGCATCAGCGCCAGTGTTTTCCGCCACAAACCGCAGCACGTCTGCCGGGGGAGTGTTCCTCGCCGGGATCCGCGGGGGGAAAACACACAGCCCTCCTCCGCTTTCAACAAAGAAACGGCTCCGCTCACCGGCTCCTCATCCGTGTTTACAAATTGCATGGTTTCCGCCGCGGACTCCCTGGCATTACCCCCGCGACTGACTCCCCAACAGCACCTTAGCGCTCGGACCCAGAATGAGCCCGTTCCCCCAGAGCCGCATTGCCCGCTGCCCACCCTCATTCCCTTCCCTTCGCGCCCGGTCCCTCCCCCCTCCCGGGGACTCTACCTTGAGGCGCTATTCCTCCTTGGCAGGCAGTTCACCTTGTTATCTATCACCCGAGCCATGAAGGTAGCCCGGACAGCCGTCCTGCATGCCTTTTTTGGGGGGGTGGGGGGGTGGTATTTGCATTTTTGGTCGGTTGGTTTCCTATTGCACCTTGATTTCAAGCCAAGAGTTAACATATCGCGCATACCTGGGAAGGACCGAGTCCGGCCAGCAGCGACAGCAGCAGCAGATTGAGCAGGTGCGCCGTCGCCTGCATCCTGCC
>NW_006382201.1:0-2180 GCF_000327345.1 Myotis davidii
CACTGAGCCACGCTGGCCAGGCAGTCTAGTCTATTTACACAATCTGTTTTGACACTTCTGAGCAGAAGGGTCTCTAAGAAAATACTAGACAACCACCCTATCATTTATTACAAATCCTATTTTGCACTCTGTGATCTCAGCTTAATGACATTCAGCTTGGGAACCCAAATACACGTCCCCACGTACAAGCTTTATACACACTTTTGCACAATAACTCAACCCATGTTCCCTGTGCTTTTCTGTAACAGCTATGTGGTCTCTATCAGCTGCCTTCTAAATACAGTCTAATTAGTGGATTAATTAGATCAACAATCACCTTTGGAGCACAGGAAAGAACAGGAATACTGGAGGAAGTAAAGTGTCAAAGACTGTCCTTGGGTTTTAGACTTGTAAGATAAAGATAAAATCTGCCTGCCAAATGAAGAGGGCCAGCAAATACGTAGGGCAGAAGCCATCTAGTCTGTGGATTTACAACCCAGAGCTGAGTATAGGCCAAAGTGCAAGAAGAAAGAGACGCCACTCCTGGCAGGCTTAGGGGGAGAAAAATAAAGAACAACTAATCATTGAACCAGTTAGCTCTCAAGTCTTGTTCATTCCCTGAAAAGCAACAGAAACAATAATGAAAACCATCCTTGAGGATTTTATGTTTTCATGACTACATATTTTACAGGCCTCTGACATTTTTTATAAGTTTAAAATATAAATGTATACTTTATCCTTTGTGGAATGCTGCAGAACCAATGGACTCCTTGGGGACCTGGCACCCAGGTGAGCCCCGTGACCCTCAAATCTGTCTCTGTGTAGTGGGGTGGACAGAACTAGATCAGTCTCTACAGTGCCTGCCTTCCAGCTCTCCAATTCAGTGACTAAAGGACTAATTAGTAGATAGCAGTCTAGTCAACAGAAGGCCACATTCTCAGGGCATGAAAATTTGGATATTACAAGGAAAATGGTAACAAAGATTATTGCAGCAAATATTCTGACTGCCTGGAGGCCTTTGGAATAGCCTACAATTTGGGATGAGGAAGAAGATGGGATTATAGCAATGGCATGTACCTGTTAAAATCTACCCTTGTTATTCTTAGAATTACCATGATATTCTCAGTCACCAACTCCATCCAGTTTCAAAAGCTTGGGCCATGGATTGTGAATAATAACCTGGCAGTCCCATGGACCATCCCCTCCCCATCTTCTGTCTATCAGATCCCCCCTTCAAACCTGCCTAGACTCCAAAGTAAGTGGTAGGAAACCACTTTCTTTACTTGTCAAGGATGAAATCTCTGCTTTCCCATAACAGCCATCAAATCACTTGATAGTCCTTTTTATGGCTTATGATTTTCATATGATCCTCCTTATCAACTTTCAAAATATATTTTTAAGAGGATTAAGAGATTGATAATTTGCCCTGGGAGTAGAAAAGCAAATAGAAACAGACTTCATCACACTGTTATGCACTGGTTTAATATGATTTCTTAGCAATTTGTGGTTAGCAAACTGTTTCAATAAGTGTGTGTCATCCACTAAATCTTACCAATTAATGTGCTTGGTGCATTCTCACTGGATTTTCTATGGCCCATGTTTCTCAGAGGGCCACAGCTGTTTTCCTGAGATAATATGTGAAGAGCAGAGACCCTGACTTTTTGGGTTACTCAGTTTAACATCCCATTCAAAGTGTCATTGAGACCCACTATCTGAGAGAGGTATCTGTGCCTCCATGTTCATCACAGCTTTATTCACAATAGCCCAACTATGGACACAGCCTGACTGTACATCAACAAATGAATGAACAAGTGAAAACTGACATATCTCTCTGTATATCTTACACAATGTTATGTCAATTACATCTCAATAAAGCTGAAAAAACATGTTAAGAAAACCAAGTGTCATTGAGTACTACTTTCTCATGAGTGTGTTGATAATAATAGCTGCACTGAAATTTACCTTCTTTGTCAAGCCCCTAATGAAATAATGGATCTAGTTGACGATCATCAATGCCCGATGGCATGCTCCAAGAAGAGACAAACCAGACATCATGGGCCTCCTGATGGAAGACTGCCATCTGTGTATGAATATCATTGCCCAAAACATAGAATGTGAATCAGGTCAAGTCTTCATATCTACTTACCACTTTGTGGAGAATACAAGGGTCGGAAGGTGATGTTTATTATCACTATAGAAAT
>NW_006382202.1:0-2182 GCF_000327345.1 Myotis davidii
CCTAAGTTGACTGGCCAACTTAAATTTGTTTGTTGTCTTTACTCATATGGCATCCTAACCAAAAATAATGATGCAAGACACATAATGTACAGCCAGACATTCTTGCACTCATTTTCCCTGACATTTGGTATAAATGACATTTATAAATGTATTAAATGTGATTTACTTCTGTAGTTTAATTCAATATTTGTGTCATGAATGGTGTTCAAAGACAAACAGATGTGCAAACATATGAATGATGGGAAAATATTGAGAAGAAAACATGTTCATAAAATTCAAAATTAAAAGCCTTAATTAAAAGTTCAGCAGATGCCCCAATCTGCCCACCCAGTTTTGTTCTTTTTATTTCTCCCAGAAATTTTCAAAATCCTAAGTCACTTTTAATTTATGTGAGATTTTTATTTTTTTGGCAGATGCAAATTTTCTGTGTAGGTATAATTTTTCATAATGCACTCGGATAAGTCGCATTTTCAAATGTCTCATTTTATTAGTTTCTCTAAGTGTCTAATTTGTGGTTCCAATTTGCCATTCTAATTTGTATTTTACCACATCCCACGCGTCTTACCCAGTAGATAGAATTGTGTGTCTCAGCAATTAGTGCCTCTGGAATCTGCTAAATCTCTCCCCACACTCCTCAAGCTTTTGGGTCTCTGCACATTAACTCACTCCTTTACCCCCCAGTGTAAAATGTTTTCTAAGAACTTTTCCCCAGTCTGCCTCTTTCTGAGAGTTTCATAATCTTATTTTTAAAGCAAACTCATGAGGGGCTTGCTAAGATGCTTCCACGTGGAAAATTCAATTATGTTTCACTGTCCTAAAAACAATGCTGCAGAATGGAGGGCACGGAAGTCACTCTGTTCAAACTGAACCCCGAGCCTCCTGCCGATGTCAGAAAGCATAAAGCATAATGAGACCATGAAAGGAGCATTGCGGATCAGGCTTCTAGAAGAATCCATTTGGGGGCTCTGCCATCTCACTGTTGACTCCCTTGAGAGATGGAGGAAATGGACATCACCTCTCCCATTCTTCCTGTTCAACACAAACTACCCTTGTGGAGACACCGCAGCACCAGGGCCGTTTACAGTGGTGAGCCCTGCAGACCCTCACAGTGTTCCCAGGAATGGGCATCGCTTCAGTGAGTGAAAATTCTTACAAAGAGATCTGTGGTGGCGGAGATAAATCAAACAGCTAAAGAAGCATAAAAAATGCAAAAGGATGATGGCAAGGCACACACACTTTGCACATAGTTATTCAGCAGACAAAGGAACAGAGCTGAGACTTGGCAAGCTTTCACTGTAGAAAACCTCACCAGCTCTTCCCCCTCAGCTATTTCCTAAATGAGAGAGAAAAGCAGGGGTTCTGAAAATGTAGATAAAACTTTCAAGTCGCACACTTTATATTTTAAAGTATAAATCATCCCCATTCTCATGATGACCTTTTAATCAGAATAACTATATAGAGAGAAAATTATCCTTTTTCTGGTGTTGCTAATGTGGATTAGTTCCTGAAAGAATTGCTATTGCTAGGAATTATGCAGAATACGTTGTCTGCCAACAGAAATTCACAGCACAAACAATAATAATATTAGAAATATCTGTTATAATTCCTTACATATGTGAGAAACATAGCTAATATGTCAATTGTAACTTTCCATATCAACAATCAGATCCTCTCTCATTTATTTAAAAATTCTCTCACATTTCATAGTTTTCTTTATGAATGAGTTGTCTTGTCAGGAGATCCCAGAATGGAGAAAATAAGCAAGGTCTATGTTTTTGTGTTTCTCTATCTTCCAAAACTGCTTAACAGAAGTTAAATGAAGAAGTAAAGGTGTCCTCAATACCCATCCTCCTCACCCACAATGCATGGTCACAAATACACATCCTGCAGGCACATATCCTATATGCAGGCACACTGCCCAGATCTTCCCATACCTTTATTTCAGTACATGTATAGCTAATAAGGAATTCATATAAGCTGCCTAATTCAAATTGGGACATACATTTTGAAATTCCTTTTGATAAAATCTATTTTAAAATGCCATAGAAATATCAAAACAGAGAAAAAATAAAGAGCACGGTAGTATGCTGATCAATTTATTCTTATAAATCACAGCAGCTATACTGGGGTCCAACCCCAGCAGGTCCATGGGGGTCCCCAAAGGTGTGGACAGAGTCGGCGA
>NW_006382203.1:0-2180 GCF_000327345.1 Myotis davidii
TTTTTTCCATCCCTTCAGTTTCAATCTGTATGAGTCTTTTGTTCTGAGGTGGCCCTAAAATTCGGGCCTTGTGAGAGGAATAGTCTCCAGAAGAACAGTTGAATTGTACATATGGACCGGTGGATATTTGAGGAGGCCTGATATCCCACTTTATCCTCTCCCAAACTTCCAAGTGATCTTTCTCTATCAATTACCACCACTTCACTCAAGAAATTTGACCTCTCCCTTTCTCCTGGCACCTTGTATGTAGTATTTAAGTACGTTCATGACTCTCCTGCCTTAAATAAAGGAGAAAACCCCTTTTGATTTCACATCTCCTTCAAGTCACCACACCTTCTCTTCACACACAAAAAATCATCTTCTATTCACCTGACAAAGCAGCCAGGTTCTTCCACCATTTCTATTCCCATGGTCACCACTTCTAATCTAATGCCACTTCTTGGTCCTTAAGTTGCCTGATTTCTCAGCTCCATTTGGAATGGTTTAATGACTCTGCCCTTCTTGTTACATCCTCTTTCCTTGGCTTTCATGATATCGTGAGCATCTGGTTTTCTTCCTACCTCTCTGGCCAGGCTTTTTCAGTCTCCTTTGCAGGTTTCACTTCCTTAAATGTTGTTGTTGATCCTTGAAGTGCTATCCTAGGCCATTCACCACTTTCTCTTAACACCCTCTCCTTGGGAAATTTCATGCCATATAGATAGTACTAATAATCAACTGTATTAGAGCCACTATTAATTATTTCAGTACATTTATATACACTAGAAAAAGATAATGCTTCCTTGCTCACATCTACCAAATAGCTATTAAAATAAATGCACAAATTTACATCTATTATATTAGTGGTGTCACTTTAAGTGTGACACTTTTGTGACATGCACAACTTATACAAATGCATGAATGTGATTTCAAAATGTATAACTCTAACTTCAGATGTGGCAACAGCCAAAACTTGGTTAATTAATTTGTCCAAGGTAATGGAGTTTATAAGTGGTGGAATTAGTATCTGAACTCAGGCAAGCTGCATACAGAGCCCAGATAGCTAACCATTTTACAAAACTGTTTACTGATGAATTCCTGTTTGACATCTCTGTGGTACCTCAGACTCAACATGTACAAAACTGACCTTGTCATTTTTTACGCAAAGCTGTTTCTTTTCCTGAATTCTCTAGGCATTAGTCTTGCTTTCTTCTTTTTCACCTTCGATTATCAGTATGTCCTATATACCAGTAATCTCTATTGGCATCCCCTAGCCTGCTTTGTACTGATACTCATTAATCAGAAGACTAGAAAGGAAGCTTTCACTAGAATGTAAGCCCCATGACCTATAGAATTTGTCTTTTTCACTGCTATATCTTCTATGTTAAGAAGAGCTTTTAGCACACAGGAAATAATAAATATTTGTGGAATAACTGGATTCAAATCTGAGCTTGCCTTTTACTTTTTAAAAAAATATGTCTTCTATTCACCCCTCAAAGTCCCAGCCAGGTGTCAGCCCTGTGGTATGTCAGCACGCTGTGCTAGCACTGATCACAACCAGTCAGAATCTACCACTAGAGGCTTGCGCCCTGTCTCTTTCATTCACCATTAAATCCCTGAAATCCAGAATAGTGCCTACACAGTCAATATATATTGGTTGAATGAATAAAGGGATGTGTGAATGATTGCAGATTTTCTCTATTTCTCTGGCTTGAGAAACCTCATTGTTCATCTGAATCACTGCGGCAAGAAGCCTTCTAATTGAATGGATGTTTCCAGAATCGCCCTCCTTCCAGATAATTTTCTATACTTCGGCTAAAATGAGCTTTCTAAACCAAAACTTGACAATGTCTCTGCCCTATTTAAGATGTTTGAATGGCTCCCTAATGCTCTTCGGATAAAGTCTAAACTCCATGCATTTTACAAAGCCACTTGTGACCTGAGCCCTGTGTAAGTCTGTCACCCAATCTATTTCCAATCCCTCTTGACACTCCATTCTCCAGTCATGCTGAATGCTTTCCCCTTTCGAACAGATCATGCCCTCTCTTTGCTCAGACATTTTGCACTTTCCCTGGCCTGAAACACTGACTTCAAACCATTCCTTTCTCTTGGTTAAGACATGTCTCCTTTCTGGAAGCCATCTCTGACCCCTCAAGTCTTTTTTTTTTTAAATTTATTTAATATATTTTTTATTGATTAAGATA
>NW_006382204.1:0-2184 GCF_000327345.1 Myotis davidii
GCTCTGGGCAATTATACAATAGTCTGAACTCCATGATTTCCCTTCTAAAAGTATTAAAGGTTACAGTATTAAAATCAAGTAAATCTGAAAATGAAATGATGTATGTAAAGACATTTGATGTCAAGCATGATAAAACCCATTCACTTGAAGACGGATGGAGCTCATGTTCTCCCTTGCACCCTGGGGCTTTGACACAGGCCTTGCTCCCTGTCTGATGGCACTTTTCTCTCATTCCTCAACATCTCAACATTCGGATCCTATTTCAAAGAAAACTTATTTTATGAAGGCCTTCCCTGACACCTCTGATAAACCTCAGTCCAGTTTAGATGTTTTTGTTAGGATCTGGCAGACTTCTCCTTGACAAGACTTGCATAATTTACCATTATTGTCACTTGAGTTGTTATTGATTGATGCTTGATAGTCTATTGAACAAGCTGCTTTTCCTCAAGTTTCACGTGACAAACATCCTCATTTTTTTTAAAGATTTCAGCTCAGTTGTCACCTCTCAAAGAGGTCTTCCAGACCTCAACTAAAATATAAATCCCTGTCATTTTCTATGTTTATTGTTCATCACGCATGCCACCATACTAAAATTTCAGTATTTTTCTCTATAGTTTGCCTGACATACCTCAATGGGTAAGTTCCATATGGGCATGGACTTTGGTTTTTATTTACAGTCGTATCTCTACAACATATAACAGTGTATGGAATAAAATGGACTAAGAATATTTTGAATAAATGTGATAACACATTATGTACTTGTACTGATTTTCCCAGTATTCACCTCAGATATGTACTTATTTGTCATAATCCCTCACAATTCCTCTAGTGACCTTTGTATTCAAGAATATTAATGAGAACCTCTTAGCAAGTCTAACTCTAAGATTCTACAGGGGCCAGAATTAATAAGCATCCACCACTGGGTTGTGACATGGGTAAAATTCACAGATTTACATGGAGACAGAAACTTTGAACTTGGCCTCATAACCACAATGCTTTGAAGAACAACTATAGTATCTGTGTAGCTGTTATAAAAAGGAAATATGAATCTAAACTTAAAATGCAAACCAGATGATGGCGACATGAAATCAAGTGTTTTATATGGCTGGCTCTGAGAATATTTCAAAGGAAATTCCAGTCGATGAAAACACTTATTGAAAACTTGTTTGACAAACTGTACAACTTACAGTCTTAACTATCTGAAATTGCATAACAAGACAATTTTATAGTAACTTGAAATGAAGAGAAGAAGGCTTAAAAATCAATCCAATATTTGCTATGTTGCTTTTGGTCTAATAAAACCATGCAAGTTCATGCAGTGAAAACAATTTTACTTTACCTCTCACAATAAGCTGGGCAAAATTGGACACACCAGAACCTAGTTCAGATTGAGTTACGCAGCGGTACAAATCCTGGTCGGTTTTTGTCACTTCTTGCAATCTAAAGGAAGCAGCAAATCGTCTGTGATTGATGTTCTTAGTCTGGGCTACTGGTATATCTTCTCCATTTCGTCTCTGCAAACAGAAACCAATCTTTAAAAAAACAGGTTCTTAACATTCCCATAAATCTAAAGCATCTTAGCAACCAATATCTGTGATAAATTATTCTTGTTCCTAAATGAGTAGGAAAATGTCTATGTAGCCCCACAGAATTTTACCAGGTTTGATGACACAAAAATCCAGCAGTATTTCTTCTAAACTGAACCAAAGCTGCCGCTTTTATTGGTATCATACTAGTATGTCCACCCCAAAAAATTGTTTATTGTTGAGCTAAATCAATGCATTGTACCAATGAGAACGTATAATCTACTATATAGACGTTTTTTATTTACTCAACTTCCAGTAATGCATTACAATTAAATATAGCAATTAATGACATGTACATTTCAGAAGTCAAAAATAATGATAACTTTTTCTTTTATAATCCAAAATAAGAGATCCTTGCCGTACTACCAGCTATCATTTTAGTTGAGCGGGCAATAAAGAAGGAGGCACTAAAAGCTAAGGTAAGTCTCCCCAATGCAGTAACGTTTGCATATAGTTTTCTGCCTTTAGTTTTCAGTTTCAGGCTCTTTATCGTGCTTTGAGATTTTATATGATTTTTTCCATTGCAAATAGCCCTAACTCTGAGAAATAAATCACAGAAAGTATATGATCCAAGGATTATAACTTAGCACCTTGTGTG
>NW_006382205.1:0-2181 GCF_000327345.1 Myotis davidii
ACGGTACATGCTTATCTCCCTCTTTTTCACGGGCATAGAGTGTTCTGCTGTACGGATGTGTGTCATATGATTAACCAGCCCCCTGCTGATGGAGAGTCCAGCTGTTTGCTAATGCTCACAGGGCTGCCAGGAACTGCTCCATCTCTCTGTCTGTCTGGCACAGGTGTTTGTGGGTATTTCCAGGGTGCATTCCCAGGAGAGGTATTGCAGGTGGAAAGAATGTGACCGTTTTTTAAATTCTGAGCCGTTTTGCTAAATTTCCAGTTGGGCTTCTTGTAATTTTTTTAAGTGAAGGGACAACCCCCAGGGAAGGTGGACTGTGAGGCTTCTGAGGATGGACCGATGAGGAAAGGCGCTCTGAGGAATGGGAGTGGTTGGGGTGGGGAAGAGCTGCATGTGATGGTGCAGAACAACAGGGCAAGCCCAAGTCCCGGCGGCCCTGCTTACCTTCTAAATGCAGAAATGAAACACTCTCATTTTAAGGGGACTCTCCCACGCCTTTAATGCCTCACTTCTAGCCCTCGTCAAGGAGAACGTTAAGCTCCGCCGAGTCAGAGAATTAACCTGTTACGTCCTGATGGAGTAGAATGTTAACTGATAAGCGAATTAACCTGTTATGTCCTAATGAGGTAGAATGCTCACCTGCCAGGTAACAGAATGAAGTTATGACCATGGAACTTTAATTACTTCTTTTTTCCCCTCCATAGAGCAGAGAAGAGGAGACGCACCTTCTTTCCGGAAACCTGGATTTGGCATTGTCTCAACATCAGGTACAGGAAGACTCTCTTCCTTCACCGTCTCTGTGGGCCTCACTGAGGCGTTCACGTAAGTCCAGATGTTCCCCTGGATGCGCCTGCAGCTCGACACCCGCCTCTGAGTGAGACCTGGGGCATCTTTTTCTAACACCTAAAACCCAACGCCATGAAGTCAGCCCTGAATCCTGCTGCAGCCTCTGACATCTGCCCATGACATTTATAAAATGTAAAGGCTCTGTGCCTCTCGCCGCTCCCTCCTGGGGTCACTCTATCCGCCCTGTTTGCATAACGAGCCCATTAAAACGATTACAGTTCCCTGGAATATGAACTCGACCCCACCTACCTCCTCCTCACTCCTCAGGGGACTCGGACTCCTGCCCCCAAAACAGGCTGCTTTTCTCAGCACATTTCCTTCCCACCTTTTCCTCCTTTTAGTTCTTGAAGCAGCAGTGCCCTGGCAAACTCCTGCCGGATGCCATCGGCTTTTTTCTTTTTTTATTTTTAATTAATTTATTTTTTTAACGTGCCTCAGGCATGAAACAGCTCTGGCGCTTTTTTCTTGCAATGCTCAGTATGAGACCCCAATGGCACTAGCAGAAGGTAGTGGTGGCCCGCCCTGAGAAGCTAGTGTGGCCTGGAAGTTCAGACCCCCAGGCTATCGGGGGGCCACCTCCTGAGCCAGGTCCCCCTTCTAGGCACGAGGTGGCACCAGGCACATGGCATGCGCTCCGTGCAGAACCGAGCTCGCCGCCGGGGTTCCCGGGGCTGCTTCCACTGATGTGTGTGTGCCCGTGGTGGGAAGGCTTACCTCCTGGTCAGAACAGATCAGATGATTGCATTTTGCTCTGGGACCCCAGACTTAAGGTGCGCTGTCTGGCCGTCATCACTCAGTTATGTACCTGCTTTCTGGGCGCTAGGTGATGTTTTTGGTGCCGGGAATGGTACCAAGACAAAGGGTGATGTGGTACCAGTCCTGGCACCAGTCCTACCGAAGCTTCACGTTCTCATGACGGGCTGGGCACGGGGCTCCAGAGGTGGAAGAGGAGCCCTTTGGAGAAGCTGGAGAGGCGCCCAGGGCAGGTGGAGCCCGAGCTGAGTCCCACAAGATGGACAAACAAGAAAGGGAAGGTGTCCAGGTGGCAGGACCAGCGTGGGCAAGAGCTGGGGGCGGGGAGGGGTGGTGGGTTTCCACAGGTTGGAGTGAGCTGGGAGGGCCTGGAGGAGGGGGTGTGTGGGGGTGAAGGCAGATGGGCTGTGGGGGGGAATGTGGAGAACCACATAGGGTTGCAAACAGGGATTTGAGACTTGAGATTTGAGGTGCTCCCTCCCCCTCTGTTGGCTGTGACCATACGAAGCCATGAAAGTTCTGCCAGCTGGGAAGAGGCTGGGCTTGGGTGGGGGAGGGGCGGCAGCGTGTGACCCTCAC
>NW_006382206.1:0-2184 GCF_000327345.1 Myotis davidii
TTTGAACAGTAAAGAATTTAAATTAAAAAAAGAGAATAACATGAAATAAATATCATGGGAAATTCATTTATATAATTATATATCAGAGAGATTCAACTTATCTATTTGTCTACATCTACTTAGATATCATTCTAAAAAATACTGTTTCATTCAATAGTTCTACCATCACTCTTTTAAATCATTAGAAAAGCTTAAGTTTTTTATTCCTATACTTTAGAAATAAGGAAATTGACAACTATATAGAGGTTAATTGAATTCTCAAGATCACAAAATAAATATATGATAAAACTAGTGCAAAAACCTTGTACTCACTCCATTGCATTTTATCCCCATAAAATATAAGCACATTCATGTGCTTACTGAGCATCAGTCAGGTTTGGGGTAGGCAAATTATGCATTGTGAATAGTTATATCTAATATTCAAAGACTGGATCTTTTCAACAACTCTCAATACCCAACAAGACATATCAGACTGATATTATGTCTCCCTAATCCTACTCTTCATGGGACTTTATAAAAACAATCACTTGAATATATTCTGGTTAATATCGGCGACAGCAGCCAATGATGAATAACAGGATGCCTACTCACTCTCTTACTGCAGAAGATATTAAGATGGACTGGGGCACAATTTACTATTTCCTTCTTTGTACTCTTGCCTTTCATTTTTCTCTAGGACTTTCCTGACTCTCACCTCTACCTATTTTGCATCTTTTATTTTTCCTAAATATTGTTGAATTGCCAACTTTTGACTTTAATTTGTTAAAGATAAAATTTTTATCGCTGCCACTAAAATTTTAACTTGGACTTTCTGAAAACCGAAAGATGGTGAAATTGAAAGCCCATAAACTGAAAATTTTGAGCAAACTATGCCAGTAGTCTGCCCTTCAAACTAAGCTAGTTAGGCAACATCCCACACAATCATATCTTCTACAAAGTAAGACATATGGCTTGAAAGCGTCAATAATGATTTTGAATAACCAATCTGTTCCTTTTTTCTCCCTCTCTTTTTAAAACGTCAACGCATATAGCAACATCCCATTTATTTACCATGTTATTTCTGCCTCTGAAAGCATTTTAAGAGCTGAAAATAGGTATATAAATGACACGTTAAATTTTCATCAGCAAGTCAGTGAAGTGTTTTCCTATTTGACACATCTTATTGTGTAATGAAACATAACGGTGTGAAACTGGCAAGATGCAAGGAACTGCATGTGGCCTGCCCAGACTGTGAAAAACAAGTCAGATTTGTAATATGTGAATCATAGTTAAGAGGATAGTGATGTGTTTGGAGACTGTTTTAATAGAATGATTCACATGGCCTCTTCTACCCTGATACTTTTGATTTTTAAGTACGTATTCTTACATATTCTGAATAAAAGTCCCATTTTGCATTTTTTTATAATGGAGCAGAACAGGTAGCATTCTAATGAGAAGTTGAATTTGATTTAAGCTATGCTTTTGAGCAATTAGTAGAAATGGCAATAACAAATCTTCATTGCGCCAGAAATTTTGTGAAACATTTTACACTTGATGTATCATTTAATCTCCAGAAGTGTATGACCTAGGTCCTACTGTTATCCTCAGTTTTCAAATGAAGAAACTGAGGCTTTAAAGGAAATGAAGTGATCTGCTAGGGACACACAGAAGTAAGTCCCTGAGCTGTGAGCTGTGATTCAGCATGCCTCTGTCTGCTCCAAAGACCACATTCCTCACCCCAAATGAGTGAGCAATTGTGAGAGCCCCTTAAAAGTGATTGCAAAGAGTAGAAACTTGAATTGTCACAAGAATAACACAACGTGATTTTGAGGGTTCAACAGGAGAAACACTTGTATTATTGTAAAGAATGTGCTGATCCAAGTAAGCGCAGGACATCTTTAATCTCGTAGGGAATGGTGTGTGAAAAGGAAATGGGTGAGCAGCACCCTACAGTAGAGTAAGCAGATGGATGGTCCCAGATCAGGGGCATTCTTCAATGAACTAAATCAGCATGAGCTAGATTTTGTTTCATTATTGTGGTCCTATCAAGTCAAGGGAGTTTTCACAGACTGAATTAAAAATCGTCAGTTCGTACACCCTGGATACCAGATGGGGCTCTCTCAGACCGAAAACCCTTTTATTTCAATATTAAATATAGAGTTTACAATGTTCCCCTACCAATATTTTGCCTGTGCACAAACAGAT
>NW_006382207.1:0-2186 GCF_000327345.1 Myotis davidii
AAAAAAAAAAAAAGAATAGTCTCCCTGTCTCTAAAGACAAATGTAATGTTGTGTCAATCAGGGTCTGTGCTTGAATTATCCAAACTATCCCTTCACACTCTTCCTCATTCAGTGGATGATTCATCACACTCTACCCTGATACCTTTCATTTGTGTGAACATGAAGAGTCTAAATCAAGAAAATGATATCTAGACACTTGTGTGAGGCTCAAGACTTGGGAAACAGAATTATAGCATTAATTACCTTTTTTATTTGTTTGGTTTTTATTTTTTACTCTGAGTTAAAAAAGTTAAAAGACTACTAAAGGCACCGTTACATCTGGAAGCTAAAGCCCCAAATTTCCTAATCTTACTATATTTGAGTGCTTTAATATCTTGGTCAATGCCAATTCTTAAATTGAGTATTTTCTATCATATCGAATACTTTTTTTACTCAAACATGCACTTTACTCAGTATGAGTAAAACCATAAGTTGCTAACTGGTAGCCCACATGTCCAATTTAGTCCCCAGATACATTTGGGTACTCCTATTATTTTCAATTTTGATTTTGTTGGCATAAAAAGAAAACCTGGAGATTTCACACAGATGTCCAGATTCTAGCAAAAATCCAGATTTCTAAATCTCCTTTTCAAGTCAGATTATTTGTCATTACTGGACTGAAATTGCTCCCCAGCAAAGCAAGTACCTGGAACTGAAGTAGGGTTCCCTCCTTAAGGTTCTCAATCCACACTATGATTGCCACACATCCAGGCTGCCTTCCTTCTTGACTCCTCCCACCTGAAGGCCTTTGAATGTTGCACTCCAGGATTGAAAGTCCCCTTGGTGATTTAAGCTTGCTTTTTAGAAGCCATGTCTTACAAAATTAAATATTTGAGTTTTGTTGTCATACTGTAGGTTTCTTTAATCTGCAGTGGCTCTGTTACAGAATCTACTAGAGCAACACCATTTTCCACTTCACCAAAAGTTTATAGTTTTCCAATCAATCTAGTTGACAGGTCATACAGTCTGTCTCAGTTGACAAGCATATTTCCCAGAGGGAGATCTGACAGGCTCTGTGATAGACAAAATTTTGGCCCTCTGCTATCGCTCCTGTGAATACTCTACCTTACTTGGCAAATGGGACTTTGCAGATCTAATTAAGATTACTAATCAGTTGGCCTTAAAATAGGGAGATTACCCTGAATGATCAGGCTGGGCACAATCACAGAGGCCCTTAAAAAGCGAAGAACTTCCCCTGGCTGGAGACAGAAGAGATGTGGGAAAAGGGGAGTCAGGTATATCTGAAGCTTGAGAAGAACTGAACTCACCATTGCTGTTTTTGAAGATGTGCCCATGAGCCAAGAAATGTCTCTGGAAATTGAGAACAATCCTCAACTGACATCATGAAAGAAATAGGGACCTCAGTTCTACAACCATGTGGAACTGAACCCTACCGACAACTTGGATGAGCTTGAAAGCAAATTATTTTCTAGAATCTCTAGATAAAAGTGCAAACTGGATAAGACCTTGATTTGTATAGCCTGGTGAGACTCTGCAGAGGACTCAACCAAGCCTGCCTGGAATTCTCACCCATAGAAACTTATTAGACAGTACATTTGTGGAGGGTTTAAACCACTACATTTGTGTTAACTTGTTAAGGCAGTGATGAAGTACTGATACAGGTGCCATGGCCACTTGTTACCCCAGAGGGTAGTTTCAGAAAGACTCTGAATGCTTCATCCACAGCAACCATTGTTTCTTTGCTGGTGAGACTTTGTCATTAGTCACTTCTGTTTCTAAGCCAATCATATTGATTTTGAGCTGTTTTTGTCTCCTATCACTGCCATAACAAATGAACACAAAACAGAGAATAAAGAGGCCAAAATGGGTACTGAGAAAATTAAGTGAGTAATGTAAAAATTGCATGAAAACTGAATCTCTTCAATTTAAAATTTTCACCATGATCTCTTGTAACTATAACATTGAATGTATTAATGTGTGAGGCGAGAAAAAAACCTTTCAACACTGAATCTGACTTTATTAAATGATTTATGCCATTGTATCAGCGGAACACATGCTACCGTTTTAAAATTAAATGCAGAGCACATTCACAGAAGCCATCAATTAGCGACCTTCTTTTATCAAACTCTGGTTTTCAAATAATATTTTAATAGGAAGCCTCATTTTACTAATGCAAAAATCTTAAG
>NW_006382208.1:0-2185 GCF_000327345.1 Myotis davidii
GTGGCTCGCGAGCCGCAGTTTGCTGACCATTGTGCTAGGGGAACTTGGGTAAATTGTTCCCCATCTCCAGGCTTCAGTGAAATGAGGTGGTTTAGTAAATCACATTTATTGAGCACACAGTCTGTTTCAGCCACTGTTCTCTGTGCTAGAACTCATTTCAAGACTTCTGGCATTTAAGGTTCCCTTCATTTCCACAGTCAGTGGTTGGAGATAAGGAAGGCTTCACAGAGAATGTGGGACTTGAGAGAGACCTTCCAAGTTCCCATGGGAACTTAAATCATAATAAAAACAGGGTATCCCACGGTACTTCTCCAACAGAAGACGAAGAATCACCGGCCTCAGGATCACCTTTGGAGCCTGTCTGGTGTAGAGTCTCAGCTTCTGGCCCTGAGATTCTAGTGCAGTGATTCGGAAGTGGGGCCTGGGAGTCTGTATTACAAGCTTCCCAGGTCGGCAGACAGGTTTGCAAAGCACTGATCTCAACCTGTTCCCCTATCTGTGGACAGAATCATACCTCGACAGCTTAGACCTAGGGCTGCCTGACCTCAGCATCAGTATCTCCGGGCAGAGAAATGAATTCATTGATTGAGTAATGCAGCAAATATTAAGCACCTGCTGTGTTCTAGGCCCTGTGGCAGGTATTGATTATGGTCCCTACTCTGGAGGGACTCCTGATCTGTCACTTATTTTGGAAGCAAGCCATCTAGCCAAAACCAGCAGGGCCTTAGATAGAGATCATCAACCAATCCCATTACACAGATGGGAAAACCAAGGCCCTGAGAGGAAAAGCAAGTTGTTCAAGACTACACAGGAGCAAATGAATTTCCTGCTCTCAAAGCAGCTGAAGTATCCCAATGTTCTACCCAGGACACCCACAGTTTGCTTCCTAAACATTAAACCTATACAGAATAAACGCTCCCTGAAGTCTAACTCTAGATCTTGCTGACATTTTAAATCCTCAACAACCGAATGGACGAGTTGGAAAGAGGGAACGCCATGGGGTATTCTAAAGCCCAGGGGTAAGTAAGAAAGGCTCTAGACTAGGCTCGAGCCTTCCCAACACTGAGCCTTCCATCACTTCTTCCGGGCTGTGCCGGCGGGCCTGCTGCCTGCCTCCTCCGCACTTTAGAGCCAAAAAAAGTGGGGGCGCCTCTCAGGTTCACAAGGACCTGGCTCCCACCTCTCTGTCCAGACTTGCTTACGTCACTGTCGCCCCGAGCCTGGGGAGGGGGAGAAGCAGGGCAATCGTGCCCGCCCCTGCGATGCCAGCCACCCTGCGATTGGCTGCCAGGACTGGGGGCGGGTCGCGGATTGGTCATCGCCGAGGGCTTGAAAGGTGGCTGAGCGCACTGGACACCTCAGACGGACGGTGGCCCGGGATCAGCGGCCAGGCCAGTCCCAGACGCACCCTCCGCGCGCCATGGCCCGGCTGCTCCGGGCATCCTGCCTTTTCTCCCTGCTCCTGGCCGGCCTCGTGCCGAGCCTGGGGCAGGAGAAGTCGAAGGTGAGTGAGCCTCCGGGGTGGGGGCCGCGGGGAACACGCATAGCCCCCAGGTGTCCATCTCGCGGTGGCGAGGCACCCCTCCTCCCGGGCTCCCCTCCAGATGGGCGACCCTAGGGTAGAGGGACACCTTTAACTCCGGTTGCTTCCCTCTCCTGCGTCGGGACCCCCACACCCAGACCCTCCGTCTCCTCTCCTCGCAGTTCCGTCTGTAGAAGGCCTGGGTGCCTCTGGTGCGCAGTGAATAGGGGGGGAAAGTCCCTCTCCCCGAGTTCGCGAGTTCTCCCCCATGGCTACCTGGAGTCGCCTTGGTACATCCATGTCACCTCTGGCCCGGAGCTGCTCCCCTCCAGACAGTCCTGAAGGGGGTGCGCTCACAGAAAAGGCCTAGAGACTTGGCAACTGGTTGGCTGTGGAGGTTCCCAGGGAGACTGACAGGGCAGGAGGAAGGGGGGAGAATTGCAGCTGGGTGGTCCCCTGTTTTGAAGAATTGCCTTGGGGGCTCTTCTAGTCCAAGAATAAACGCAGGTACAGATGCACTGGGATTCGGGGCATTGGTAGAGGCAGAGATCTGAGACAGAAGGAGCTCTGGACCGGCAGGGCACGACTCCCAGGTCCCTGGCTAGTCCCCACTCCTTAGGACCTGATCCTCCATCTGCAGGACGTGAGTGTGGGCTGAGGTGG
>NW_006382209.1:0-2189 GCF_000327345.1 Myotis davidii
ATAAAAATATATTTTAAAAAAGAAAAGAAAAATGCCCTTATGTTAAACAAGAGCACATTATCCAAATTATTACTGAACGGATGGTCATAATTGGTTCAAAATGGGTTTTGGAGTATCTGTGAAGTGAGTTACATAATAATAACTGCTGTTTTAGGAGCCTGAAAGCCCAGTCCAGCCAAAAATCCTTCTCACAAAGATAAAAATCTATTTCCAAGACAGTGCCCTTTCTAGGGGAATCGTAACACTAGAGCCAGGTCATACTCCCCACCTGACATATCTCATTCACCTTTTCTTTCATTTTCCGTTTATTTATACTGAATGTATCTTTATTCATCCTTTGGACTTCCTTGTATTGAAATAATAATAATAATGAAAATAAAACCTGCTAATATTGGGTCCCTGATGGTTAAGTTACTGCAACTTACTTGCTATTTCACCTCTGGGCCCAGGCACATAGCAGCCAAAAGCCAGAAAACTTACTGGTGTTGTGGTGACATCTAGTGGTCAATAAAGCTATTGGCTTTTCCTGCATTGGACAGGCGTTCCACCATGCGGCCCGCAGGTATGTGAGGGGAGGAATGCGGGTCCTACCTGTCACAGGGCCTCTTCCCCTGAGACGAAATGCCACCCTCCCATCAGAAGACCCCACCTCCCACACCCACACTGTGGGTCCTAAGAAAATCTCTCTCCCAGACTGCCTTCCTCCTCCTCACTCCCCCACTTAAAAAATCCCTTTTCTCAGCTGAGAAAAAAAACAGGTAAAGCAAATCCATGGACAGGCTTCACGGGGGTTCATGAACCCACTGCTGGCATATGAAATGGAGCGTGTGTTTGTATGAGCGCTTTTCTGGGAAGGTCGATAGTTTGCACCAGATTTTCAAAGGAATCCATGGCCTGAAATAGTTCAAAACCACTGAGTTTGAAGGAAAGAATCTAAGTTTAAAACAATGACAGCAGCTTACACTTAAATAAGAAACACTGTTAGCCAAAAGTCTCCAAAATATTTTAATATAAACTTACAGGTCTTTCAAGGAGGCCACTGGGCTGCATGTTATACTGTAGCTATTGAGGGAGTCCAGAGAGCAATGCCCAGCATATGTCACTGCGTGGTATCGACTGGATAACTGATGCAACCTTCTGAGCTATAAAAATTCATGGGGATCACTGTAAATTGGGCGATCTATTCGGAAGGCTGGTTAATAGATGAGACCCAAAGGATGAAAAGCATTTGAGTAAGTGAAGGATAAGAAGAAGATGTTCCAAGGGGAGCTCTGAGGAAGTGAATGAAGACTGAGGCACTCCTATGTGGATTCTGGGTTTAGATCAGAGGCAGAGCCTTAGAGAAAGCAGAGAAAACAACCAAGAACACTTCATTCTCGGTGGTGTAGATAGCTGCCTCTGGAGTTGATTCCAAATGTCCGCAGCCACTGGATCCCATCCCCTGGAGATGTAACTGTTTGGGGCGTGACCTGAGCCTCCCGAGTTTTACAGGTTTCCCAGGAAATCCTACCATTCAGCCAGCGCTGAGAACACCACTTGAGCATGTCCAGGTAATCCCAGTCCCGACGCCCACTCTCAAACATTTTCCTCTATCTGCACCCCTGGTTAAAGGTGGAGGAAGGCTGAGATTGTGTTATTAAGTGACAGGAGACAGCATTAAAGAGGAGGTTGGGGCCAATCTGTGAGGATCTCAACTGCCAGCGAGTACCAGCATGCTCATTAATCCAGAGAATATACGAAGCCCACGATAAAATTGTAGATATTGGGGGCACTGCACAACCACATCCTAACAGCCAACCGGGGAGCACAGACAGCCACTCCTCTCAGTCAACCAGCACTGATGGAACTACTTGTTTACTAAGCGCTGTATTCATCAGAAACAACTGAGCAAAGAGAAAGCCCGAGGAGCGCATGCTGGCTACTTTAAAAGAACTCATAAAACTTTAAAATACACACACAAAAGCTTTATAAGAAAGATACCCATGAATTTAGCTGCCTCTGGGAGACGTGGTGTTAGAAGCCATTAGATACTCCAGGAACAATCCAGAAGCATTTTTCGACTCAAGGGGGAGTTTTAAACTTTGATTTTGAAAGAAGTTTCTTCTTGAGAAATAATCTATTTTTGTCTCCTAGGATGACATGGAATAATTAACAAATGTAGACAATGACAACTATTAACTGAACAAAAG
>NW_006382210.1:0-2191 GCF_000327345.1 Myotis davidii
TTTTTTTAAGTGTTTAAAATAAAAATCGCTTTGACCTTTTAGGATATTGTTTTGAATTTAGTTATCACAGTGAACTTTGAAGGCATAATTTTATTTTCTATTATCAAATACCTCCTTTTCCAGCCTCTTAATACAAAAGTCACAGTTCTTAGCTCCAATACCAAATAGAATAAATATGACTATAATTTTACTCAAAAGGTGAATGGCAAGGTCAGATTTTAAAAGCCACATGGAGATTAGACTGACCCAGATGAATGTATGCTGTATTATAGTCAATTGAATAGAGTCAAATTATATATATAGTGTATGCATATCAATGGGTACTTTAGAGAAGCTGTTTTCTTAGGTAGGAATTAGCTGTGGTTGACTGAGTTTGCAAAATACAGCAAGGTTTTTAAATAAACAATAGAGTAAGACATTCCACTGAACCTAGATCCTAAATTATGAAATCAAGTGCAGGCTGTTTATGTCTGTGATATGGAAGGCATAAACCACATTTCTTTTTTTCTCAAGCATACTGATAAAGAGAATAGATGTGCAATGGTTATTGCTAAACTAGCACTTTAAAATGATTCTGCAGAAAGAGAGACAAAGATAGATAGGAAACTGACTAATGGTGAGACATTCATTGCTTGAGGCACCCTAATCACAGGGGGCTTCGAAAGGTCCCCACTGGCTGTAGTTATAAAAGAGACAAGTCGCCTCTGGAAGGCAGCAGGCTCCATGCACTCCCTGTTCATGTAGCCTGTGTGGGACCATGGAAATGTTTCGGCAGACCAGTCCTGCGGCTCTGCACAGATCCTTCGGGGGACTTAAAAGAGAGTGGCCCTCTTTTTTAAGGGGCAATCTGAATATACCAAACGGAGCACGCACCCTGGAGTCCTTTGGTTATAAGCTCTCTTGGGAGGAGTTTGTTGACATGGGCTCTGATGAAGTCAGGTTCTTTTATGTATGGGAAATAAAATGGAAGGTCTTGTTTAAAAGATCCCTCAGTCAACTTCCTGAAGCCTGAAGCCCATGTGATGGGGTAACTTGGGGTGGGCGTCAGGATAATGGAAATTCACAACCAACTTTCTGATTGGTGTGCATCGCTCTTTAATGAGGGAGAAAATCAACCTTCAGTTAAATAACAAATGCAGATGTAGGTGCTGGAGAAAAGCAGATTGTGTTAAGTGCTCATCACCAAGATCCAGGAGCAGGAGATCAAGTTTATTCAGAACTAGATTTGCTCATGACTGACTTCCGTTCTGATTGGACAGTATCCTGATGAAAGTCTAGTCTGATTAACTGAGGCTCACATACCAACTGTAACTATTTTGAACATCACCTCTGCTGGAATTCTTGCCAGTCCATGGCTTTTAGGAGCCTTGGAAGTTCACAAAACTCTCAGCTGCAATTATTCTGATTGAGAGAGAGAGATCAAACTGACTATACATTTTGGACCTAAAGTTACAAACAACTTAGCCATCTTTTTTTCTATATGAAATATTAAGCATTTACCTCTAGCCAGAGCCAAAGGCAAGAGGTGCCAGATCTGGGCGGACACATTGTCTCTGCCATGGCACTCCTGAAGAATGCCCTAAAAACGTGTGACTCTGAGTGTTTATTCCTCCTTCCCTCATCTGTTAAAGCACCTCCTTTAGTTTCATTCTAATCCTTTGCTCTATCAAATGCTGCTTTTAACTATTGGTTATAGTTTTACAGATGTGTACAGTCCTTGAGGGCATATTTTCTGTTGCCCTTGTTTACCATGCTTTTTATATCGCATAATATATTGTTGATTGGTCAATGAATACAAATAAATATGGCCTTGCTCAGTGGATTCAGTTCTCTCCAAGCTAAGTAAGACACCAAAGAAAAAACTACCTCCCATATTCATTTTTCTATTCCCTACTTTTTCCTGAAAGAGGAAGTCCCCGGTATGTGGTTGTGTTGTCCTATAGTGGTCAACCACAGCTCCTACTGTGGGGATGGCAACATGGCTGCTAATCCATAGATTCCAGGAGAGAGACGATTGTTTCTAGGCAGAGGAGTGGGTGGATGATTATTCTTTGCTTAAACATCTCCAGCGAAAGAAAAAGAACTGTCAAGCTTCAGTGAGCTATTTCAGTCTCTAATTAATCTTTTATACAGGCAGTTCTTTTCCCATGTACAATCAAAATCATTCTGCCACAAATGAAGCCAAATTTTC
>NW_006382211.1:0-2191 GCF_000327345.1 Myotis davidii
TTTATCTTCTAAGTCTGCTCTCCTACAATTTTCTACCCACTTCTGGCATCTATAAATAAAACCAAAATACAATTATGGAATGAATATGAGCTCAACATTTAAATTTCAGCATTTAGTTTCAAGGCAAATAATAATATGAAACATGGATTCCTGCTCCCCTCTACACACAGAACATAACATAATTTAGTGAAGCTGATTAATAACAAAATGAGAGCTGGAAGAAACCTTAGGTATCATTTATTGCATTTAATTACAGACATGATTAAGAAGTAACTTGCTCAGAGTCATGTACAAAATCAGCAGCAAAAATGAACTTAAACCCGAGTCTTTCAAATCCCAGGACTCCAAGCATCAGAGGACTCAATCACACTAGCACTACAAATAAAAAGTTGCACACCATGAGGTGAACAGCTTAATATTCCCCTCAGAATTTCAACTTAAACAAGCATATAAAGCAACACTCCCATTGTAGAAAATTAATAAGTAAATGTTTTATAAATAACTACAGTTTCTTATGGAAGCATGACAGTCTTACTACTAACATGATTTACTATTTACAATGATATGCACAGACTAGATTTTAAGCTCCATGAATGTAGGGATTGTGTCTAGACAATCTAGTACACAGAAGGTGTTGAACATAGTGAACAAGACAAGGTCCATTCCTTCTTGGTGCTTACATATCTGCAGAAAAACAAATAATAAACACTAATTATGAGCCAAACACTGTTCTAAGTCCTTTCAAAATATTATTATCCCTTTTGTGCAGAAGAAGAAATGAAGGCACAGAAATGTTAATTGGCTAAAGGTAACAACTAGATCTTTCTCTCATTCCTCAAATTTCTAGGCATAAAATTCTGCCATGAATAGTGCCACAAATTTGGAAACATATTTATAATCATATCACAGTATATTTTCTTATGTCTCAACATCACAATTTACCCTTCCACACACACTTTCTAACACTAATTCCCTCTTTCTCGATATATAACATTAAAACCATGGTGAAATGTTGGTTATCTAACCTAAACTAAAACAATACGTAACTAAATTGTATAGCATTTCATTCAGCCAAGAAGCATCATTACTTACAGTAATGATGCCTAAGATGTCTGTATTTTAACCATATATCTACGTAATTGTGCAATATGATTACAAGCATTTCACATTGCAACAGTATTTGGTATAAAAACTGTTTCACTATAAGTTGCCATACTCACACAGTTAAGTTTGTTTTTAAATTCTTATATCTCTGAAGACCTTCCACATAGAACCCTACTGTACGTATTATCTCTGAACAAAGTTGAGACATCTTTCTGATACCAAGAGCACTCAAATATAGTACACTTATGTCTTCCATATCAAATACCTAGAGGTAAATCTAGTGAAAGACCTCTAATAGAAAAAAAATTTTTAAATAAATAAATGGGATATACAAGTTCACTGAATTCTAAAGATATCAATTCTCCCCAAACTGGTTTACTGATTTAATTACAATCACAATCCCAACAAGTTCTTTTGTGCATTTGTGTGTGTTTTTGAGAGATAAATGACAAGATGACGCTAAAGCTTTTTACACAGAAATTCAAAGGACCACGAATAGTCAAAACAACCATGAAAAAAGAAAGCTAAAAAAAATCCACTACCAGATATTCAAATTCATTATAAAGCTTATTAAGACAGTGTGTTAATGGCATAGGATAAAACAGAAAATGGAGAGTTATGGATACTTAAGACAAAGGTACCTATGCACAGCAATAAAGACAACTTCTTAATAGTATTGGGTCAGTTGGATATCCATGTAAAAAAAAGAATCTTGACCCCTATTTTTACACCATATATACAAAAATATATTCCAAATCAATTCTAGACATAAATATGAAAGGTAAAACAATAAAGCTTCTAAAAGACAACACAGGAGACTATCTTCTTTACCTTGTAACAGACAAAGAGCTCTTAAAGGCAATAGAGTACACTCAAAAAGAAAAGATGAATTAAGCTACTTTAAAGTTAATAACTGTTCATTAAAAGAAATCATTTAAGAGTGAAATGGCAATCCACAAAATGGAAGAAGGTATCTGCAATACATATACCCAACAATAAACTCATATCTAAAATATACATGAAGAACTCCTACAAATAAACCAGAAAACCCAAGGTAAAAATGGACAAGAGACTTGAACAGGCAATT
>NW_006382212.1:0-2187 GCF_000327345.1 Myotis davidii
AGCCCAAAACCTGGACATATGCCCTGACCGGGAATTGAACCAGGGTCCTCCTGGGTAACTCAACTTCTGAGCCACACTGGCTGGGCAGGACTTACCAATCTTGACTCTCAATCCAAGGGGCCAGGAACTGCCGCAGCTCCATTGGGAAGCTGTCACTGTACAGCTGATGAAGCTGCTCCAGGTACCGCGTGTCGAGCTGCTGCAGCTGATTCCATTGGGCCATCCTGCTGGAATCAGGGGTCCCAACTGTAAACCAAAGTGTTCATATGGTTACTACAAGCCCTGGTAGGGTAAAAAATCTAGAAATACCCTATGTGCCCAACACGGGCATCAGGTCTGTGATTAAGGATAAAAGATGCTTTGGAAAGGATCCTGGCGTGTCTCTCCCAGTTTAGACCAACACATTCACATTCACAATCTCTACTTAAGGAAGCACATCACAGCTTCTTCTAAACTAGAGGACGATGTGGGCATGATGCCAAGTTCAATAATCTACCTGAGGAATGTGAAGTGAAAAATTATTTCCAGAATTCCATGTCCCCATCTATAAAATAGAGATCATAATTCCCATCCCTCAGGGCTGTTGAAAAAATATTTCTAAGCACCCAGCTCAGTGCCTACCTTACAACAGATGCTCAACAGGTGTCAGTTCCCTTCTTTCCACCCTATACCCTTTAAGTGAACTGGGAGGTATATACAGTAAACCTGAACTAAGACCAAAATGTGGGGTGTGGATGCTCAGGGAGGACAGAGAGCTAATTCCAAGACTACAGCTTTAAGAGAATAAGCAAGGATCTAACTGGGATTTCTCCCGCTCAACAAAAAGTAATTTTGTCTTATAATTTTCTCAGTCTGAAATGAGAGAGAAGAGAAGCTGAATACCGGGCATATACGTTGTCCTCAGGTTAATGAATACCCGAGGGAAAAGTTTAGGTATGACAAACCAATCTGGCTGACCACCTTTAATCCTTTTTCTGAATAGCAACACCGACTTAGTAGTCTTGAGAAATAGTGAAAGTAACAGCAAGTAATATCCAAAGACTAAGAAATGTACAGATCAAATGTACAGATATTGAGATGGCTCTCTGGGATAGTGAGAACATTTAAGAAAAGACTGAATACATACAAAAACATACACTTAACTGGACTTCTTGATTTATTTATTTCTCAGAGCAGGCTACATGTTACATGCTAAAGCACTGTAACCATGGTGTGTATTACCTTCAACAAGAAATCAAAGGTCACTAAAACTCTCTTACAATATTCTCATTAGAGCCAAGCTAAAATATGCCTCCTAGGCTAAAAGCATCGGGATCTGCCTAACATGCCAATTTATGTATATTCTACTGCAATGCAAATGTAATGAAATATGGTAGCCACTTCCCATGTGTGGCTATTGGACACTTGAAATGTGGCTGGTTCAAACCAAGATGTGCTTTAAGTGTAAAATACACTTTTAAAAAAGTAAAATATCTCATTGGTATTGAATTGATAATATTTTGGATATATTGGGGAAACTAAAACATATTATTAAAATGAATCTCACCCATTTCTTTTTACTTCTCTTAACATAGCTATTAACAACTTTAGAATTACATATGTGACTTGCATTCCACTTTTGTTGGACAGTGCTGCTCTTGTGTAACCAAAAAACTGTGGTTCTTCTAACAAAGGATTTAAAGAAATAGACACCTACTTTTCAAAATACACTCCAGTGTTATTATAAATTTGCTTATCTTAGATACAAACATAGAGCCATCTCTGTCTGCTCCCTGAAGTTCTAAGGTAGAACCACAAAGCAGCATCCCATAATATCCGATCAGTTATAAATTAACATTGGAATCATGCATGAATATTTGCATTTTCAAACTAATATACTGATACCATTAACAAATTACAAGTTGTTGAAAATAGTCCAATTCATTTCTAGCCCGTAACTCAGAGGATTTTTGCTGTTGTTTTAATTTGAGTTGGGGTTTTAGTAAATAGAACGGTAATTGTGCTATTTCTTAAATCAGAAACTAGCTAATAGTTTTTTCCATAAATTTAAAGCACCAAAAGTGACTCATGTTATGTTTTATTTCTTAGTCTAATTACTGTAAATAATACTGTAATAGCTACCATATAAATAGCATATATATAAAAATAGCTATCATACATCCTATATAATAAAAGACTAATATGCAA
>NW_006382213.1:0-2191 GCF_000327345.1 Myotis davidii
TAAAAACAAGAAAACCCCCAAATATTCATCAAGAGTAGAATGGATAAATAAGTTATGGTGTAGTTTTATGTTATTCTTTTCTGCAGTCAAAATGAATGAACTATAGGCACATGGACTAAAGTGGGTGAATGTCAAAAACATCATTTGAATGGAAAACACACACAAAAGCATACATAAAATGAGATTTTGTGTAGCTAATGTTCAAGAAACTCCATCTCATAGATTGCCTAGCCGACATTTATAAGCACGCACTTATGACAGGCTGCCTGTACTTCCATTCCAGCCCCCACTTCCTAGCTGTGTAGCCTTTAACTCCTGAGCCCAAACTCCCTCAGTTCTACAGCAAGGACACTAACTAGTACACATTCAGATGTCCTAACACGGTGGGGTAACACCTGTAAGTATCAATAAGCATTAGGCATTATTATTATTCTCTAACCCAAGAGGTGGAGCCTCAGAGGTGCCAGGATAGAGGTAGACGCCTCCTTCCTTGAAAGCAGCAGGGGGCAGAGTAAGAAAATGCCAGGTGACAATGGCTCTGAGTGCAGAAACCTATAGTTGCCATTGCAGAGGAATGTGAACACTCAGGCCTATGGAAAGGAAAAGGGAACTAGGATTGCTGGAGTCCCATTGACAATTCAGCCCCAAACAAGTTGATATTTTTTAGCCGACTCGTTGTTCTGAAGAAACAAGAATTAAAATAAAAGTAATGACGTCCACGCTTGCACAAGATAAGAACTACATGCAGTCCATTACTGATTTCTTTTTTCCCCACAGGATGAATTTCCCAGATGGTAGTTATTTCAAGCCTTTTACTTGACCACTTTCCTCCTGTCTCCCGATTGATGGCTTATTGGCACCTTCTTCAAAGAATAGGACAGAATGAAAAAGCTATAAGATGTAGATCCCATCAACCCTCACATTTCAGAGTTAGCCGTTTCTTAAACTCAAGATGTGGCATGGTGAGGCTGAATTTTCACTATGCCAAAATAATTACTGGAGAAGTGAGACTTGCAGGCAGTCACACGGTTGTCCATTTTATCTGTCTTCTTACCACCAGCTTTTATAGTTTGATTATTGAACTGTCAGTTTGAGGAATAAAGTGAGCCCTTGTTTTGATATCCTTAGACTTAATTACCATACAGGGTTTACTCTACTTTGCAATGGAAGGCTAATAATGGGTAGAAAAGAATGAAAATTTATACCAAAGTGAACTGTGATCTTGAATGCATTAGGAAAATTCCATATAATTTTTACTGGTATTTTATCATCACTCTCATATACAGAAGGCTATTATTATATGTAGTATAACTACTACAATGCTTTGTTTATTACTTACCCTCTTATTTCTACTTGAGCTACAGCGGTGATGTTGATTTGCAGGCTCACAAAATTGCTGTCTGGATTGTCCTTGTTGGAACTAAAACACAATGACATATAAATTAAATATACTTTCTCAGACATGTTACTATAATATATGATCATAAAACACATTCTGTCTATCATTTAAGCAACACACATTTCCAACATGATCATTCAGAAAACAATGGCATATCCATTCTACAAAATCATAACCATTTATATACAGAAATGCTAAGTTCCATTATGACCAAAAGTAATAAATATAACTTTCCATGAGGAGACATCTTATCAGAAAGCACAGCTGATATCTAGAGAAGCTCATTCTTTTTCTGTTTCAATGGCTAAACCCAAGCGGCAGTGAGCGGAGTTCATTTTCCAGCATCTATCTTGGACACATTCCGTAACTTCTCTGAGCATCATATTCATTGCCCGTCAAATGAAAAAGGACGCATGGTCAACTTCTGATTTTCCATGCTCAGGAAAAGGAGGACTGGCAAGAATAATCCAAAAGCTGCACATAATGGAAAAAGCATTTGCATTTGGCTCTGGAATGCATCATACCATACATTGTTTGGGCAGAAAATTTATCTTCCTTATGGTTTCTTTCTCAAGTAATATTAAAATAAGTGTGCATTCACTGCCTGCTCACTGACTGACTAGGGTGGCGGTGGGGGTGAGCAGAGGCTTGGCCAGTGGCGTGAAGAAGGGAGATCAGAGAAAGTTGGGCAGCTCGTGCAGAGGCAATGAGCAGATGACATGGATGTTTGTCACGTGCATCAGGAATCTCAAGCTGGGACCCTGGCCAGGTAGCTCAGTTGATTGGAGCATT
>NW_006382214.1:0-2189 GCF_000327345.1 Myotis davidii
TATATATATATAGAGAGAGAGATATGTGCATCAAGTCATCACATTGTAAGACTTACACTTACATGATGTTATTATTAAATACAACTCCCTAAAGCTGGGGGGAAGGGTGTGCTGTGAACCCTCACAGTAGGCCTCCAAACTGTGATCAATTTATTTTTATAATGTCTACTAGTAAGAACACTGATCCAAGCTCAGTAGATGACGTTGAGTACAGAAGGTGAGATTTAAGAGACATAGTAAAAGATGATACACTAAAAAGTATGAAGGCCTGTTAACTGGAACATGTAAAAACTGTGCCTTGTGACGCTATAGGAGGATGTGATCAGGGCAGTAAGCAGCCATCCCCACAAACCAGGACTCTATGTCGAAGGCTGACAAAAAGAATGTGGTAGGAATGGTTTTAATAGGCATGGAACCACTGTTATGCAGTACGGGTGTTTGCGTGGTGATCATTCCTGATTTGTTTGATTTTGTTTACAGCCTGTTAATCCTTTCCACTGTGTGCCTAACAATCTTGTGCTGAATTAGAAGACAAAAGGTTGCCAATGGAATATTCTAAAAATAGGCAGGAGCGATCCTTTAAGTGTGAACTAAGCACAATTAGAAGTCACACAATGCAGGTGACAAGAGTTGGAAATGACAAAGAAGCCTGTCAAGTGGAAACACTACTGTTTAAATTCTAACCTTCCCATTGTGCCAGGTCTGAGGCATCACCAGAAATAGCGCAGGTCCTGGAAGCCATGACCACAATCTGAATATGACATGGAAACCGAAGGAAATGGGATGAGGCGGCCGGTTATGCCTCATTCCTTTCAACCATCTTTCCACACGCAGGAAGTAACTGCCAGGATCGTCATCCTTTGGGACAAAGGATGAGGATATAAAAAGAATCTGACATACAAAGATCTCAAATAATCACCCATCCCCAAGTCACATAAACTGCCTGTCTGACACTTTGTCTGATTTATTTTTGAACCTGAACATCTCATTGTGTAGTTTCCTTAGTTGTATATCTATCCCTTTCTGTTCCCTGAGGAGACACACTGCCTTTTCTTCCAATCAGGATGCAAAGATCAGCTGGATGACCCTGCCCTCGGGGACACAGAGCAGCTATTTCAGGGCCGTATTTCCCGTTGGCTCCTTTGAGAACTTAATACAGGCCGCCCTTGCTTTGCACATGCCGTGTCAGCTAAGTCAACTGAGCTCCTTTGTATCAGAACCGTGCAAAGTGAAGGCTGCTATCTGCTTTGCTGCTTTTTTAACCCCATCAAGCTTCAAACATCACTTTTAGGGAACTAGAATACCCTTGTATTTGGATAATAGTGGCATTTTTCTCTAAAATTATTAAGAAGTTCCTTAGATGGCCTTTAACAGACATAAATTTCCTCTGTTAATACCAGCCTTTGGGCTACTCTTAAAGAGCACGACAAACACAAAGGGCTCTCTGCACAGTTTAATAGTCCACCAATTACAGTCCTTGGTCAAGTTCTTCCCCATGTTCATGAAAAGAGCAGGAAGAGTCCCCGAAGTGACCTCCTCTGTTCTACATGGTCTTTTGAGTTCCCAGCCACTGATGTAATAGCTACCTCCAATGTGCATCAAGTCATCACATTGTAGACTTACACTTACTTACATGATGTTATTGAGGCATCTGCTCCTTACCAATAATCTGCCAGCTGTACCGGCACAGCTGCACATGCCCCTGTTCCCCCGCAGTCTGCTCATTTGTGCTGAGAAAAAAGGAAGAAGCTATTAGTGTGTGCCTGATAGGTGAGGGTTAAATTAAATCCTATAATACACTTTGTATTTTCCAAGCACATAGTAAATAGTCAGTAAATGTCCATTATGATTGTTATTTTGTATGCCCACAGGAGATAATACTGTGACTTCTAGCCATACTCTAAGAAAACATTAATTTTCATTTTTCAAGAGCATTTGAAACTTCTAATTTGATCTGTATTAGTTTCCTATGGCTTCTGTCACAAATGATCACAGATTGAGTGGCTTAAAACAACAAAGATTGATTATCTTACAATTCAAGTCCTTAAGTCCAGTGTCAGCAGGGCTGAATTTCTCCATGGGGCGCTGAAGGGAACAATCCAGTTCCTTGCCTTCACCAGCTTCTAGAGTAGCGGTTCTCAACCTGTGGGTGGAGATCCTTTGGGGGTCGAACCACCCTTTCACAGGGG
>NW_006382215.1:0-2192 GCF_000327345.1 Myotis davidii
TAATAAACACTGACTTTATAATCACTCAAAGTACATATACATTTTTTGGGACACCCTGTATATAAAATGCGAGGCACGTGGCTCCCATGCACTATGTGCTTGATGCTCCCCTGCCCCCACCTGCCTTCTTCGCATTATAATATAATAGCAGTGAACAATGAACTTTGACTTATAGAAATCTCATTTTACAGGCAAAATCTTAAGTGAAAAAAATAGCGATTACCTAATCCCAGCTATTCATTCATTAGTGTTTATAACAAATATTTAATGAGGTGCCTGCTGTACTTCAGGTGCTCTTCAAGCTCTAGAGAATGGAGTGTTAATGGGATGGGCATGATTCATGCCCCTGCGTAGCTTCATTCTAGACAGAGAGGTGGTTAATGGACAGAGCAGCAGGTGAAGTGTGTGGTTAATGTCAGGTATCATCTTGAAAAATCAGGCAGGGAAAAGGGATCTGAGGGACTTAGCTGTGGTGGCCACTGAGGACCTCTCTGAGGAGTTGGCTGCATTGCTAGAGCTGACAAGTACCCATAACTGGGCGGGCACATCTTCCCCCACTGAGAATATATATTTTTTGTGTGTATCTTTTTGGCTCTCACTTCCCTTACCCCTCCTCTCCCTTACTCTACAGTTGTCCTCCCAGAGTCATGTTACCAGATGGAATTGAATACCCCTTTCATTAATGCTATTCCCCCATTGAAGTGTTACCCTAAACCTTGGTACCATGAGAGCCTGCCACCACGGAAGTAGCTTCTAGCCAGAGGAGAAACTGATGCCTGACACGGTGAGTGAGAAATGGTGAGACGTGAGTTGAGAGAGTTCTTAAAACTTTCATGAGGTTCCACGGATCCCGATACCACTTGGGGGCTGCTCTGTTGCTCTGGAGAATGGATGCCTTCAGCCCAAGGTAATGGAAGGCTCCCACAAAGTGCTGTGCTCTGTAAATCGGCTCCTGATGGTCCCGAATGCTAATACCAGTAGAAACAGCTCTGAAGGTCTCCTAAACGGGTGAGATGGATTTCAGGAGGCCAGTGTTACACATTCAGGTGAAATTTATGTTGGTTTTCTTTGCAAGCGGCTGTAGTTGGAAATCTTCCCAGCTGGTGGTCAAAGTGCTGTTTTGCCCTTGTTATTTTGCTGCGATTTGGGGAGAGGTGAAGTAGAGGTTGGGGGGAGGGGAGGAAAAGCCAACAAGCCTGAAAATATACAGATATCCAGCCAACTCTAAATCCTAACACCCATCTCTTGATAGGCAAATAAAGACATTGAAGAGCAAAGATTGCTCTAACTTATCTCTTTTATAGCTTCTCCTGTTCATGGAGCTGCCTTATTAGCCCTGAAACTTATCCATAACTCCTGGGCACCTCCTAAACCGGCCTCTTCCCTTCTTTGTTTTGCACTAAATGCACTTTCGGTGCAGCTAGAAGTAGACCCGCTGATGGTGTATGCAGTATTCCTTGCCATCATGGAGTCTGCACAGGTCGAGTAATATCTCTAGCCATTACCCACTCTGACCCACTCTCTTCACCACTTCCTTTTCTCGAGCTGCCCTCTGGGAGCAGAGCCTCGACCTCATTATCCAGCACTGAATGTAGGGGCCTGTGATCTTGGCTGAGTTTTTGATGTTTTCTCCAGGATGGAGAGGTAATCTGGGAAATGGAGCCTGGCTGCCAAGCAGTTGGCATTTCTAGGACACTTCGGTAGTTTATTTACAACAGAGAGGAGTATGAGAATCTGGGAGGTGTGGTCATTTTTCCAAAGCAGCCCAGGAGCCACTTAATTTAGGAAGGACTTCCTGACTTCTGAAGTCACTATTGTGCCGTGGCCTCTGGGCACCTGTGTTCTCTCCCCAACGCAGAGCCCAGGCCAGCTCGTTCCCATGTGGATTCCCCAATCTTTTAGGACTTACCATCCCTCTCCCATCTCCTTTAAGGTCCTGGTAGTTTCACTACGTGGAGCTTTCCTACAGATACACTTACTCAGGTATGAGATGGCCTGTGTCCTTAGTAATAATCCCACGTTACACTTGCTGAGCATTTACTTAGCCAGTTTCAGGAATTAAGGATTTTATGTATTTTAAGCTTATTTTATTCTTCAAACAACTCTGTGAGGTAGAACTAATTGTGTTTTCATTTCTAGATAGATAAGGCAATTGAAATAGAAGTTACGTACTTTGACGAAATTCTTTTTTT
>NW_006382216.1:0-2194 GCF_000327345.1 Myotis davidii
AGCTGCAATCTATCAAGTATAGCCCCAAATTCAAAGATAATGTATGTTCTTGGAGTATGATAGTGGATATAGTCATTGACAAAAATCCAGAAGTGTAATTTTTGGTATCAAAGTTTAGACAAAATTAGTTCAAACCTTTCATGGGGGCATGTTCACAGATGAACCTAAAGTGACACAGTTAGTAAGGGACAAAGTGGAGACTAGAATTCATATTTCTAGATAAATAATGAGATAATTGTTCACTTTAAGAAGTGATTACTTCATTCACAAAAGCACTCTCCAGCATTTAAAAAATACACCACAAAACATCCTAAAAAATGTAAAAGAATATCAATTTACATGAACTTTTCACAACACAATGAGCATAAATGGGGACTTAAAGAGTCTAAAAATCCTTTAAATGGGAACTATTTGAACATTCTAGGCTATTCTTAATTTAATATTTGAAATTAAGCAATCTGAAATATACACTTTAAAAAGGGCTTATAAATACACATTTAAAATGCTTCTCTAGTCTTTTGAAAGGATTATCATCAAACATACCTTGTGCAAGTTCTTTATCACATTGTTATAAAATACAAATATAAAATCAATTTTAAAATTGTATATGTTATATTATCAACATTTTACATAGTGCTATTTCATAGGGCACATATAAAACTCATAGTCCAGAATAATTTCCTAAACACAAAAGAATATGCAAAGATATAAAAGTATACCTTGGTTTGTATCATTCTCTGTGGAATATTGTTCATGGCATTGGAAAGCCAACCTTCAAGGCTTTTTGCAAAATTTCGAATGGCTTGGGTCAAGGCACCTAAATGTTAAAGAATAAAGGCAAAATGAAAAAGATACAAAAGAACATTAATCTGTAAGCTAGATTAAGGGAAAACATGCATACACGACACATGACAAAGCACAGAACTTATATTGTCTTCACTTATGAACCTTTATTTAACATTATTCCTAACCTTGAAAGAGTTTGAGAATTATATTTTGGGGGCTTTGTTTTTCCTTGCAAAGAGATTTTGTTCACAGATACTAATGCTACTTGGTTGGGAAATGAAAACATTCAAACATTTTTACTTATAACAACATATACCAGTTGTGAATTTTCTATCTTAGACAAACACTTTTTATTTACAGCTCTGTGCTCAAAGCTTTTTTCCTTTACAAGTTCTCCATCTTGATTTTTCAAGTTCTTAACCTATTTTTCTTTTTTTTTTAGTTAAGAAGAGGGTCATGCAAAGCTTCCTCTCTTTTTCTAAGCCTCTATTTACATTAGAACATGCCAGCTAGAGTAGTTTTCTCTCATTCTTGTTGAAAAATAAGGTAAAAATTCACATGGCTTAACTTGAAATTTGGATAACTATTCTCCATTTCACTTGGCAGGTAGAGATAAAAGATCAGTGTGACAAAATTATTGTCACAAAGACCAATATTCTTAAGATATTCCTAAATTAGTCCAGTCCATACTTTTCACACATCTGTTAAAACCTGAAATAGGGGTAGGTTCCATGAGAGTGGCTTTTCATGGTGGCCATAAAGCTATTGGAAGCATCTTCAATTATCAGGGGTGACTAACTATTTTACACGAAGGGATCTGTTTACTGAGATTGCTGCCTAAGAGAAGACAGAATTCTTCTCTTGTTCAACAAGTAATTCAGTCAATAGCATTTCCCTTCATCTGTGCCCAAAGTGGAGGGAGCAGCTTTAGACACTTACTAAATATTTGAGGCATTCACAGTTAAGTCTTTGTGGGTTCCCTATTGTACGGGTAGGTATTACAACCGGTACTCTTCTGTGAGAAACAGAGAAGTTACATGTTTGTCCAAGGCTCCCCAAAATATTAATATTAATGATGAGATTAAGTTTCTCGGCTTTTCTCTTTGTGCTCAAATGAATCTGACATGCTTCTCTATTACTTTTGTTAAAGCGCAGTTAGACAATTACTTAAGTTACTTGCAAATGCTATAAATATTACTAATCCAATAATAAAAACAACTATTTTTAGACAATGACTTATTTAACTGGTCAAATGACAAAAGAAACTGAAATGGCTAATTTTTTATTAGCAAAAACACTTGAGAAGTGCAGACCATGAAAATCATCTATCGGAAACACTGAGTTGGAAATTTGAGAACTAATCTCTTGAAATTTCCAAAGCTTCCCACTTTAGCCAAAAAAAAAAAAA
>NW_006382217.1:0-2193 GCF_000327345.1 Myotis davidii
GGGTAGATAATAAACAATAACAACAGAAAAGAGGAAAATCAACTGCCATTCATAATTAAATACTTAGTTTTCATTTTTTAAAAATTCAATTTATTTGGTACCAACCATAGACAACGTCCTCCTCTCGCTAAAGCAGCAAAGGGAGGGCAGGAGGAATTTCAGTAATGAACAAAACCAGCACACCCTTTCCTTCTGGAGCTTACAGTCTAACAGTATAAAGCACAGCACAAGGCAAGGTAAATATGCCAGCTCCTTTCAAAGGAATTTGCAATCTAGTGGGCAAGTCGGCAGATATATAATTATAAGGTAGAAATGTTTCTTTTCTTAACCAAAATTATCATCAATAACACTTGGGGGAATTTTTCAAAATTCATATACATGAGTTTCATTAAAACCTAAATGAATGAAAATAACTGGCAGTGGACGCCCCCAGAATGAACATCGTGAACAGTTCTCTCCAGATAATACTGGCCTGGACCTCTGATTAAGAACTCTTGATAGAAGTTATTTGAATTGCTTGCCTCAATTTTGCTCTGACTTCAGTATAATGCACTCATATGCTCCTAATTCTCTAAAGGTCGCTTTGTTTTTCTCAGCATTATGGATGAGACTCATAGACAGAATTCTTAACCCACGGTCAGGGAAGATAAGACCAACTGGCCATTTCCATATCTGGCATGCACATTCTTCCTCTAGTGTTAATGACCTATGACTTTAGGTGTACTCATCTCCATCAAAACTGTCATTTTATTGAGTCTCGCTGTTTCAGATTCTCTTCTTCCATCATTTTACAAATTATTCTTTGGGTTCTCATCTTGAAATTTAAATCTAGTTTTCTGAACAGAGACCAATATTATAGTTAAGGTCTTGTCAAGAAGATAAGCAACATCTTTGCTCTATAGCCTGGAAGAAAATATTCTGCACCCATAAATGCAGCATTACCTGCCAAATGTGTCCAGGAAAAGCCAAGGCCCAAGGCACTCTGTGAAGATGTGCAGCCCAAGCCTGTTTGCAGCAGAAACCCTCTGAATCCTGGGAGCAGGTGAAATAGGAGCTATGTTGGCATGTAGCTTACAGTCACAGGAAATGAAAATATTCCTTTCTTTCATAGAATTAACTTTAAAAAATGTCTGAGTAAACACTTCAACTTTAAGTAGTTTCTTGGCTAACGGGTTGCACGTGAGTAGAGAATATGAGTAAAGTTGAAGCACCCCAAATACCAAAGCACTAAGTTGACCAGCGTGATTTTCACAATAACAATTTCTACATTTTCCTCCAAGGACCTTAAAAAGTGTATATATATTTTCCTGAACTTGGTGCAACTTATCTCATGCCAACAGAAAAAGGTGAGGTTGCAGTTGCTGTCTCTTTTGATCCTCTCCATGTTCCCGTCCTTCTAGTCATTTTTGTAGATCTATAACATTATCAGCTAAGGTGGTGCTGAGTCCTTGGGAAGCTTATGATGGGCACTTAAAAATGCCAGGTTTACTGATTGCCATGCTGGGTTACCAGTGGGACCAGGCTGCACCTCGGAAGTTGTGCACATTTTCTTCCTTTTCTTTTTATCTCTAGTAGGATCAGTCTCGCTGAACAGGCATCATTTACACTCATCAGAGTGAAATAGATTAATAGCAGTGCTCTGATCTGCTACCTTGGCCTGTTTAAAGGCACAGAAGACCCACAGCTCCAAATACCACAGGGAATCCTTAGCACCTAACAAACTTGCTGTGTGAACAATTCAGAGTAAAGAACAGTTTTCTAAGGAACTCTTGACTTGTCCAACAAATCCCAACATTATGTGCCATTTTTATGGTGTATATTGACAAGATTTAAAGAGGACACTTGAGGAATTAGAATGTATCAGTTAAAGGAAACCATGATCAGGAAGGGCCTGAACTCCTTCCGTTTGAGGAATGCCTGGAGTCACTGAGAATGCTGAGTCTGTATTGTGAGAGATGTGTCTTCACTAACAGTGAAAGATAGGCATGGATTTCATCTCAGTATAATGGAAACCTTTATACTGATTGTGAACATCAAACTACTGGGCAAACTGTGACATATTGGGGTCTCTATTGATCATTGGAAGTTTCAAAAAGGCCAGAGGATAATCTTCATTCTCACCCTAGAAGAGATCTAGGTTACAAAATAAAAATTACAAATCAAAAGTGGTAAAGAGCCTGTCCCCAGAAGTTG
>NW_006382218.1:0-2193 GCF_000327345.1 Myotis davidii
ATCTCCAGTTCCCACAGAAATGAAGAACTGAAGATAAACATCCAGAAAAATATTATGCTAGCCTTGGAAATCAGGCAAGGATGTTATATACAAGGCAGACAATTTAAGAAATTAAAAATTTAATATAAATAAGACTAGATGAAGGAAAAAATAGAACAATAAAATCATACCTGAGAAATGAATGAAAGTGAGTCCCATCCCAGGTGAAGATATTATTTTAAATATGGTAAAGAAACATTATGCAAATATCAAAATGATTTATGAAATAATATACATAAATAGTAAAATCTACAATGAAAGTCATGGATAATTCCAAACAAAACCTGGAGCTTATCCTCCCCCATATTGCCCTCCAGGAAGAGAAGATAGAAAAGCTTTCTCAACTTACCAACTTACAAGAGAGAAATCAATACCTTTTTTTTTCATTCTTGATTTAAACTCCATTTTTTAAAATTTAAAGATGGTCACCAGGCCAGTGTGGCTCAGTTGGTTGAAATAAGAAGATTAGTTGATAACAGATATAATAAATATATTAGAATCTCAGTTTAGAGAGAAACTATATAGGTTAAAAGAGAGCAAAAGAGCAAATTATGATAGTTCTAACTAGACAATGGGAATATACAGAATTTATTTTTCTAATTTTCTGTGATGAGTTTGTACCCTTTTGTAAAATGCAATAAAACTGGGAGGAATGTTAGAAGAAAACAAATTCTGATAGAGGAATGCCAATGTCACATTGAATAAACAGGTGCTCATACCTAGATCTTTAAAGCTCTAATCTGACCCAGAAGAGCAAAACATTTACACTGAAAGGCCAAGAGCATTGTGCATAGTGGGAGTTTAATACAAGTTTATTAAAATAAAATCAAATATTAGCATTTTAGTGACCTCACTAAAATAGCAGGTTAAAATTTAGCCCTAGTTTTAAAATATGCCACTATTTACAACATATCCATCAATATTTCTAGGATTTTGCTATGGGAAGACTAAGTGATTTTGATCACATTAAACAATTCCCATCAGTACTTAGTGTATTTATCATTTTGTGTGGCTTAAAGGCTGATGTGGTATTTTATTTTTTAAAAAAAGAAAAAGTGCTGTGAGTCATTCAGCTTGTTTGGGCAGAACATTTAAATTTACTGAATGGAGCCCCTCACCTGGTGTCATGGAAACCTGAACAAGTGAATATAAATGGAAAACAGGAATTCACACAATTTTGTAGGTGATACAAAATTATAAATTCAAAAACACAGGGAATCTGCTCTTCATGCTGGTTTCTTTACTACAGTATCATATTTTTCTATTTCTTTTAATGTAGGCAAAAGACAAAAAAAGAGTAGACATCTTCAAAATTTTCTTCCATCTAGACTAAGCCTAAACACTTTAAAATACATATTTTAAATTGTCAACCAATGACGAGTATAAGAAAACTTTTAAATTCTTCTCTAGGAGTTCCATTAAACTTTTAGGTTCCCTGATTTTCCATTGATTTTATGATGACCATAGAGACTAGAATAAATAATTTCTTACTGTCCTGAACATAAGACCAGGTCAGGATGACACTACCCCTTCTCAACACAACTGTAAATTTGACTTTTACACTCAATCCAGACAAAGACGGATTAATTGAATATCCCCAAGTAGAAATTGCTACAATTAAACATAGCTGTAAACTTAGCAGTGAGACTATGTGGATTCCACTGATATATCTCAATATTCATAGCCACATAAAAATGAATACCCTGATGTGACAGTTTATCTTCTGGTAGAGATAAGATGATCCTTAACAGAGAACAATTCTTCTGGAGCATTCTTCTACTCCCCACCCCTGACATTTTAGATAAATATCTAAGGGGAGACAATATCCCACCTTCACAAACATGTCTTCCTTTGCCGGACCAACTTTACAGGTTTCAGAACCAATATCACTTGCTCAGGGAAGCCCAGCCTGCACCCTACTGACTAGATTAGATGCTTTTGCTATGAGCTTCTCATCACTATATAAATTTTGTCATTGGCATGGCACACTTTATGGCAACTGCCCATTAATTTATCTATATCTTCCATTTAACTCCATGGAGAATGGAACCATTTTACTTATTCACTGTTTTATCCCCAGCAATTAGCACCATGCCTGATAGAAAAATAGGCACTCAATTGTCAAATTATTGAATGAATGAATGAATGAATGAA
>NW_006382219.1:0-2193 GCF_000327345.1 Myotis davidii
TGTGAGAGAGACACATCGATTGGTTGCCTCTGGAGCCAGGGATCCAGCCTGCAACCGTATATGCCCTTGACCCGGAACTGACCCCGAGACCCTTCTGTCCAATGGCCAACACTCTACCCACGGAGAAAACTGGCTAGGGTTGTACCATTTTTAATAGGTTCAAGATATGGAGGAGTTTAACAACCATAGTACATAGTAATATCTATCCAATCTCTCTGGCAAGGAACTTACTAAAATGTAGTCAAGAACTCTGAATTTTCTCCAAAAGTAGACTGTACAGTGAGATAGGTTTGGCTAATCTCACAATCATGCCATTGGTTACAATGGGGTTATATCAGAAAGTATGGTTTGCTCAGCACTACCATAAAATTGTCATGTTCATATTAAGCAGTATGCCACTAATTAAATAATAACTAAATAGCACACCATATGTCAACTGATCAGGTGATGAGATAAACAACAAACACATTAATCCTAGGTATACTGGGAAACACTGGCCAATTTAAATGCTATATAAAGTGAGAGAAGTATCCAGTCTTCTCCACAGCAATGAATCCTAGACCTAAAATCAACATCCTAGCTGGCAAGCTGAACAGTTTCATCCCGTGTCACCAATGTCACCCTAGCAGAATAAGGTCATCAACAATGAGGCCTGGGAACAAAACCAGTTTTATCTGAGATGAAATTAGTCATCTTTGCATTACAGCACTGCTAGGCTAGACATGTGTAAATAAATGCCCAAACTACCAATACTGAATTTACACAGGAGCAAATAAATACATGGTAAGAAGGAAAAACAAATCCCCCAAATCAAACCAAACCAAACTAAAACTAGCCCAATTAACATTTCAATAAGTCCCTGAGATGGGCTAAAGTAATGGAAAGTTGTGGCATATACCAATTAGAAACGATGGTTCTTTCTCCATTTGCCAGCCAAGGCTAATTTATTACATACAAAAAGCTTGCGATTTCAAAGACTGCAGTTACTTCCTTCACATGTACTCTAAATGAACTCTGAAAAAAATCACATTAGGGCATTGTTGGGTTTTCATTCATAACAGTGTGTGTATATACAGATTGACATATAGAAAGCAGCAAATTTACAAATGAAGAGCAACAATATTTATTATGTTACAAGTGCATTCAGCTTCATCTAAAATGCTCAAATTACAAATAACATTTCTAGCTACTGCCTTACTTTACTTTTGTTGTAGTCAGGATAGCTTAAGGCATATAAAAATTAACTCATTTGATAAGCAGGTGAGTTGATAGAAGTGAAAGTCTCATTACTTACAATCCAGTCCTTTTCTAGCAGTCTTAAGAAAAACATTCAAACTACTCCAAAATTCAGAAGAAATAGATATTAGGTGTAACCGAATATCTAAATTAGCTAATATCAACATATCTAAAATACCAAATGACTTCCTTATGAATAGATCCACTCACAACTCAGTCCTCATGTTAGAAAATATGTTTGAAACACACCTCAAACTACATGAGGGATTATTACTAATGCCTATAAAAAATATTTACATTCAGGGAAACTGAGCAACTATTATGCATGAGCAAGATTCCTTCTCTCAAAAGAGCTTATAATGTCGCAAGTAGGTGTAACAATTGTAGCATGTGGTTAGCACCATCATGAAGACTACGGTGAAGAATCACAAAAGTTTATGCTCATAGAAGTCAAGCCCTACAAGACTGAGAGGATCACCAAATATAGAAAGAACCTCCTGAATGTTCTCAGAAGCAGTGACAGCACAAGACAAGAGGGGGCAATTCGAATGTTGCCCCCAGATTTTCTGGCATGTCTGACTAGAAAAAAAGGTGGCACCTTTAACCAAAATTGCTCCAAGAAGAGAAAGGTAAAAAATATTATAACTAACTTCATCTAGGGCAAAATGTCAAGTAGGTAGCTGAAAGATCTAGAATTTTGGGCCAGATGTATAACAGGACATTGAGATAAAATAGAAACCCTAGGGATGAGATTATGAAACATTCTGAAGACAGAACCTGAGAGAGCACATTTGTACATATATTTCAAATACTGGTAAGAGTGATGTGACTGCATTCACAGTTATAGCCGAGGATACTATCTTCAAGGTGTATGTGGGGGCACTGTCCAGGAAAGGATGCTCAATGGTGTAAATGTTGCAGGCAAAGGAGGGTAAGAATGCAGGCTGAAAAAAAAAA
>NW_006382220.1:0-2195 GCF_000327345.1 Myotis davidii
AGCATGGAAAATCCCTCCTGACTTTGGGGTCATACCAGCTTAGGTTGGAACACCAAAATTGCCACTTCCTACTTGACCATGGGTATGTTACTTAACTGCTCTCTCTGACTTTTATTTATTGCTCCTGATAGAGTCTGTTGCTCAGGATGGGTTGATAATGTTAGTTTCTCTCCTCTGCTATTATCTTAGTTCCTTTCTTTTGCTAATGGTAAGGTGGTCTTCTTGGCCAAGGTAATAGGCTTCTCATGTCCAAGTCCTCATGTTCACACAAACGTAGAATGTTTCAGCTACAGGCAAACCTAATGACGACCTAAAAGTAGCTTAAACAACCAGAATGTTTATTTTGTCACATAGCAACAAGCCTAGAGATAGGTGGTCCCAGGGTTGGGACAGTGGCACAATGGTATCATCAAGGACTTTTTTCTGCTCTCCATCTTCACCATATTGAGTTGGTGCTTTAGCTCTTTCTCCTTGTGGTTGCAAGATTGCTGCTACCATTCCAGGTATCACCTGTAGCCATAACAACATCCAGCTGAAGAATAATGTTTCTTCCTTGCATCTGTATTTATCAAGGTGAAAAGGCTCTCCCTATTCCTTACCCCTTCCCTAGCAGACTTCCCTTAAGGTTCCATTGGCCAAAATTGTGACATATTCCTATGTCTTAGTTTCAAGAAAGGAGTGGGAAAGTAACTAGGATTTTTTTATGCTTCTTTTTTGAGGACTAAGGCAAGGACATTTGGGAAGGGTTCCAGGAATATCGTCCTCATCCTTAAAGAGTATAAAATACTTATCCTGATGGAGTAGTGCGGAGATAAAATGAGGTATGTGGCATATACATGGTTATCAAGAATAGACCATTTGAAGGAAACCAAAGGAATGTTTCTCAGAATGAAGTGTATATTCATAATATAATTTGTGGGGCAGAAATTGATTTGAATGATGGAGAATCCCTCCAATGTTCTCCCATTGCACGAGGTGGGTGGGAACCATCTTTCCCAAGGACTTCACAGGAGAGTTTTGGGGGGTGGAGAGCCTGAAACTTTGTCTTACCTTAGTTATGAGCAGAAAACAGCCTGTAGGGGTCCAGACTGGTGGGCCAGGGATAGATAGGGAGCTGTAGAGAAGTTGATGAGTGATAATGCCTCAGTTCTATCCAGAGGCCCAATAGGGAATTTTTTGAGGTTTGGGGAAGCACCAGACATTTCTAGTAGGATCATCTCCAAATATTTACATTTTGTTCAGTTATTCTACAGCTATTTATTGAGACCCTATTATGCATGAGTAGGCACTGGGCTAAGGGCTGGAAGTTTACTGGTAACAATATAGTCCTTGTCTTCAGGGAGCTCACGATCAAGTGACAGAAGCAGCTATGCATGGCTACCTTTATTCAGTGAAGTTTATTAGGTTATTTTTGAAACATGTTCTATGGTGTGCTAGAGGTAAACCTGGGGCATCTCACTCTGTGTGGAGGGATTGTCAGGAAGTGTTCATGCTGATGGTGTAAGGGTTTCAATGTTAATGAAGGAAGAAGGGGGAAGGATACTATTCTAAGTCATAAAACAATAATAATTTCCATCATCGACATTGTCTTTCAGGATATATATCCTCACAGTCTTTACAACAGCCAGGTAAGGAGGGTGATGTTGCAGGTCCTTTCCTCCATTTTTCAGATGAGTGACTTGAGGCATGGCAAGGTTGAGTACCCTGTCCAAAGTCACATAGTAAGTGAAAGAGTTGGCATGGGGCTTCAAGCAGAATCGAGGGGGAGTATATGTTCTTTTTGCTAACCAGACTGCCTTCCCATTGCCCACAGGGAGACACTCAACTCTGAGAATCAGGGTGCAAGAAGGTGGCATGGGAGACCCATCACTGGGCTGTATTGAAAATTGCATTGTCCTACTGCTCAGCATCCCTTCCATTGCAAGTGTCCTATAGAGTGGTATGTAAGCCCAGAGCCTATACATCTGTCACTGGTGAGGGTACCCCCTGAGCTATGCCTGAGAAGGAGAGTTGGAGAGAGAACACATATCTTGAAATTTTTATGTGAAGAATTCAAGGAAGCCCCCTTTAGTCTTACATTTTGTGTTATTTGTAGAATGAACTAGTTTGGAATCTTGTGTATGGGGAAGTCCCACATGTTAGAACCTTGGTTTATTTCAGGATATTTTGCTTCATGCTTCTATTTTTTTTTTTTT
>NW_006382221.1:0-2196 GCF_000327345.1 Myotis davidii
TGTTAATATCATTTATAGTCAGACCACATGATGCAGGCATGCATTGATAGATTAGAACATCTTCACAGCAGACCTGCCTTCTATGACTGATGTTCTTTCACAGAGCTATGTCATAGGCAATATGCCAAATAGCAGTATGAATAATATATATCCATGGAATGTTTTAAAAACCTTAAAATAATCCACCTAATTTTAATTTTCCCAAGCTTATAACCAGGCCTCCTATTTCTCTTGCTATTACAGATATGTACATCCTCTACCAAAGCCATTCATCTGGAGACAGATGCTCTGCAGAGAACAAATATCAGGGAAATAATGAATTGGAAGTGACAAGTGCCTTCAGCCAAAAGTCCAAAGGGAATCATTTTCTCAAAAACATACTTAGCAGAAGGAGCCAAAGAAAGAATGAAATGGCAAGAGTGCTGGTGTTAATCCAAAAATTAAGCTCAGAGCTTGTGTTGGGCCAAGCTAATTGAACCAATAATGGCCTTTCTTTCATTTTGAATTAAAGTGTGTTCACAATGAGAGAGCGTGCAGGAATATCCCTAAGTAGATTAGGGAAAACAAGACAGCTGAATCAGCAGCAAAATTAAGAAATATTTGTTCGGGTGATGTGGGTTTATTGAGCAAGATAAATAGATGTGGCTCCACTCCTATAAGAGTTTACAAGGTAGGACTGACAACACTGATCTGGTGGAAACTATCGAACACAAAATATTGGTTGAGTGGCATTAGGCTCAGAGCAATCTAAACAGTTCTGTGTGTAAATGAGACTCCTTCCTGCCTTCCTGAAACTTATAATCTAAGAAATATAACAATAACTATACTAGAAATAATAATTGCTATCTTCATTGATGTCATTTCTAAGCTATTCTGGCTAGTGCTAAATAATGCCCTTTTCTTGTGCTTTTCATGTGCTTTTCAATTCTCACAACACCTCTAAACATTTATAGTTGTCTCCATGTTAACAATAAATAATCTGAGGCTTTAGGGATAATGCATGCCAGTTTTATAACTAGTAAATAAGTAGATGGGTTAATAAATCTTATTCCAAACCATATGGGCTATTTCTTTATGTTACTGCCTCATAAATTACCATATACATGTATACTAAATTGAAGGAACAACATTAATAATCTGGATGTAACTGGATAGTGAAGACAAGATAATGATTATACTACAACACACAAAAGAACAATTGGCACATTTATTAATAAAAGCACTATTTATGATTGCATAGGGAAAGGATAACTAGCATATGCATTTAGCCCCAATTGTAATTGCTATTATGCCTAATATGTAGCTTCGAGAAATGCAAAATTTTTAAAAAAATTGGTTCTACTCTCTCTTAATGCCAGGTACCAATGACTGCAATGAATTAAACAGGTCTTAATACAGTCAATCAGTGTTTAATAATTAAAAAGAAATGTTATGATAACCTTAAAAAAAGTTCTTATTAATGTCTCTTTATTTATAAAACTCTGTAGTCTTTAGACAATAATAGAAACACCAAATCTAAATGAAGGGCCATGATTTGTTCAGACTTTCTTGAATGATAATATATCTGTAGTACACCCTCAATTAAGAAGAATGGAAAGCCATTTGAATGAATACAAAGACAAACTTGGAATGCTCAAAGAATCATAAACCATAAAAGGAAAAACAGCTCATCAGACAAACCACATAAATAAGCCCCAGTTATTTATGGAACAGCATGTATGAGAGCCATATCAATCTTTATTCAGGAGAAAATGAGGATAGGCAATAATAACACACATATTTACCTGCTCAATACAGATAACATATTTTCAGTGTAATTTCTCTATTAAAGACTGGTAGAGTAGGTACATTTAGCCCATTAGGTGATGAAGAAAGTGAGTCTTAGAAAAGCTAAGTGATTTTATAAAGATCAGACAGCCACCGATGGTAGGCATGGTATTTCAGTTAATGTTTTCTTTAATTAGATTTGGTTGCTTTAAAAGTGAATGAAAAGGAGAAAGTCAAAGAAAACAGCTATGAGAATTCTATTCTTAGCTTAATGGACTGTCCATCAGTTAAAATTCCGGAAATCTAAAAGGGGCCAGTTTTGCTGGCTAACTTCTGTTTTGAATCAAAAATGACTAGAATAATCATATGAAGCTGACGTTACTTGCTCAATTATTGGTGTTAAAATAACATTTTGTACAAAAATCATTT
>NW_006382222.1:0-2196 GCF_000327345.1 Myotis davidii
CTTTTTGAGGAAGGTAGTGAGTTCTGAAAAAACATTTCACAGTTTAACACACTAAATTCTTGATGTTTAATCTAGCCCTTGTTTCAAGCTGTGTTTTGTGGATACGTTAGTGGGGACACTCTCAACAGAATAAATTAACTTTATTCTTATATTGTACAAAAATTTCCTAAAATATAGGTGAGGAGGGATCTTTGCCACATCACAGTTTATTGTTTGCTTGATATAATATCCTATCTTCAACTATGTCTTGCCTCTTAAGAGAGTCTTTCATGATGTAATATGTCATAAGAACATCTAGTTCAAGTACAAACATCTGGTCCTAAAAATCAAGGCTCAATTCTATTTCTCTTTTTTTCTTATGCTTTCTCATCTTCCCTGGTCCCACAGTCATATCTCGATTCAGTCTTATGTATAATATCACTCATGTCCATACAAAACAAACAAACAAACAAACAAAAACAAGCACACACTAAATTATACTCATATACCAAACACCATTGTATAATATTTTCCCATCAAATGACATTGACTTGTGAAGATTGAAACATTAATTTATTTAGAGAGTTTTGTGGCAGTATTTTTCTGAAAAAAGGGGCTGATTCATGGTTACCATTGGGTATCAAAGCAAAAAATTTCTCATTGCTCATGTTATGTGGTGAAATGATACCGAAGAGTTCATTTTTAAGAAGTCTCCCACATTTTCAGTTTTTGTTTTTCCTTTGTGTTTTCAAACTGTCCACTTCCTTTGGTATTTCTAAAACTCAACAGCAGAAAGAAAACAATGTTACATGATGCCTAAAAAGCAAGTTGAGAAAATACAAAAAAGATGAAAACAAGCATCACAAATAAGAACAATGTAAAGATAGACGTTACTCTCATTGCTGTTTTACATCTACAAATAAAGAGAGCTCCTGGAACAATTTGGTGGTTAATTTAATAAATAATGTGCAGTTCATAAAAGTGTAAACTGTATGGTATATATTTTCCCTTCAATTAATGGAAATCTTTTTATTCAGAAGGAGGTTGGGGGTTGAGATCATGCCCACTATAACCCTGTTGGTTTACTCAGATTTGACTCCATTGGTTCTCTGGAACTCTATTAACCTGCTTTCCATTGAGAGTCTAAGATATGATCTGATGTTGAAGGAACTTAAAAAGGATTTTGCCATTAGAGACTCTAAGAAGCAGAGAGTAGGTTTTATTCTTCCAATTGAACCTCTTCCAGGGCTGGGACCATATCTTCTATTGTTTTTCTTATTTCCCCACAGTCCTCAGAACTGGCCCCAGTATCCATGTGGTACTTAATTAATATCTGATTATTGACTGACTTTCAGATTTGGAAATGTAGAATATTGTGAAATCAACAAGGGATTATGCACAATGGGAGAAACAGCTCACAAAAGAGAGTTCTCCTCGTTCAGTTTGGTATGTTTTACTTATTTATTTTTATTAAGTTCTTTATTTTGGAAGAAGCTTTTAACTTTAATATAGTTTAATATATACTTTGAGATGATATTTTGTAAGTATGATAACAGTATGACTTCAGATAGCAAATCCTGCCCAATTATTCCCTTTTAAATAATTTTCTACTTGTCTTTGACTTGTGAAGATATCTAAATGCGTTTAGATGCTAGACTAATTACTCTTTTCTTGGTAGGTGAGTTACTGTTTAGGTAGGCATCTTTATAAATACAATAGATATCTCATAGTGAGACTATATTTTTGCTATTTAAACTAAACTCTGCAAAGAAGTTTCTGTACATTTTCAATGGGATTTGAATATTCATCAGCATATTTTTAAAAAATATTATTTTGTGGACCTTTATGTACTAGGGCAAGGGGAATTTTTTTCTTTCAAGGAACATTGAGTTATAGAAAAAATTAATGGAGGATAACATCATTAAGAGCCAACATAGTATTATACTCATTAACTCCACAAGATTAAAAAGCATAAAACTTTACATTATAAGTATTAGTATAGAGAGAGAAGAAGGGAGGGAGTATGGGCTGAAGACTTTGGGTACCTCTAAGTGTTTTTTCCATTCAAGAAGCATCCATAGCAAAATAAAGTGAGTAAAGGTAGATCCTAGGGTCTGCTGTCTCAGCTTAAATTTTGCATTATAGGTTAAATTATAAAAATAACATTTATCTTAAAAATTTAAATATTTTTTCAATTACATTTGACATACAATATTA
>NW_006382223.1:0-2196 GCF_000327345.1 Myotis davidii
GGGCTGGTGTTTCTGAGAAAGACTGAGGAAGCTAATCCTGCAAGTGTTAGAAAGACTGCAAACTGATTTCAGCTGTTCTTGCAGAAAGGAACTGCCACTGCCCAGGCACAGAGCAGCGCTGTGGCATCTCAGAGGCAAGCTAGTGGGTGCCAATAGGAAGCAGAGCAAGAAGCAAGCCCCGTGTCCTGTTCAAGCCATGTCTCCTCTCACATGCCTTGCAGGTGGTGTCTACCATGGGCAAGCAGCAATGGGTTGGCAGAGGCCCAGCCCAGCACCATGACCAGTGGACTGAGGCCACCTTGGAACTGAGACATAACTAGCTCAATGCCTGACACAGTGGTAGACAAAGTGCTGGTTCTGGGCACACAGTAGGCTTGCTCTTCCCCTCCTTTAAGGTATGTCTTGGGCCCCCCATCCTCCTTTCTCACCTCCTGACCTTCTAGGTGCCATCCATTTAGCTTCTTCAATGAGACAAAGAACTTCCCTGAAATTTCCTACTGACCCCATGAGCTCTTCCTGAATGAGACACCCTTTCTCCACTACAAAGCAAACCACCCACACTTTTCTTCTATTATTAGCCCTGCAGAATAGAAGCCATGCGAGTTGTGTTTCTCCCCTCCCTGGACTGAAATCTCCCTGAGAACAGGAGTCACACCTTCTATTTTTGCCCCTGAGGCCTCAGGACACAACCAATACACAGACAGCAGGTAGCTCTGTGGGACAAAAGCTGAGTGAGCACCAGGCACCAGGCAATACATTTGTAGTCAGAGTAGTTTGTTCTCCACCACAAATAAGAGAATTATGCTGCTATGGGCTGAATGCTTGTGCCCCCCAAAATTCATATGCTGAAACCCTAATTTCTCACTTGAGGCCTTAGAGAGGTGAAGAAGTCATGAGGGTAGAGCCCTCTTGATGGAATTAATGTTCTTATAAACGATACCCCAGAGACCTTCCTCACCCCTTTCACAAACTGAGGACACAGCAAGAAAATATTGTCTGTGAATCAGCAAGAGGGACCCAAGCGGATACTGAATCTGCCAGTACCTTGATCTTGGACTTTCAGCCTCTACCACTCTGAGAAATAAATGCCTGTTGTTTAAGCCCTCAGTCTGTAGCATTTAGTTACACAGGCTGAGCTGACTAATACAAATACCAAAGACATTGCCAAGTGGAGGCTACAAACAGCAAAGGAGGAACCCCTCCAAAGAGAAGGAGCTGAAAGAGGGTGAGTTGTGGTATAAAACCACATCACATGGATTCTCAGTGCATGCATGTCCTCAGGTGAACTCTGTAGGTAAATGGCTTTGTGATGTACACTAATGAACCCTGAAAAATAGATGTGCTGATTCCATATCTGGGTGGAGGCTACTCTCTCTCAGAACTTTGGTGAGCTCTGAGATCTCAGGTTTAGAATAACCATGATGACATTATTCTAATTCATTGCTTTGAAGTGCACTTTCTCTGTAACCTAAAAACTTAATTCTATACTTTCAATATGTTTTCATTTGTTTGAGCCCCCAAATAGCCCTGCAAGCACATTGTTGATTTATGGCTCTGAAAAGAATGATAGCATGCACCTCATGGGCAACATGAAAGTTAGTGTGAATTAGTTAACGGGTTTCTCTTCATAGATACCTGATCCAAAGCCAACTTCAGGATGAGAATAAAAGGCACATGATGGAGTTAGGAAGATGAGCCAAAACAAAACAAAGCAAACAAACAAAATACACACACACATACACACACAGAAAGTGTGTGGAAATGGAGTCAAGTTGTAAGATGGTAAACCTCACTGTCTTCCAATTATGCCTAGAAATAATTCAAGTCCAGATTAAATCCAATTTCACTAGACTCCACCCATGTCATGAGTCTACTATTACACAGTGATTGGGTTGTATTTAATATTGCCTCTTAAACAATTTTAAATCCAGAAATTAGTTTTGCAGATGAGTTTTTCTTTTTTATCACTTGAGCTATTTTTTTCCTTTTCTCTGTCACTAGCAATGTGTATATCCACCTTAAAATAATGTGATAAATTCAAGTATATTTGTTGTTAATTGGAATATCAATGAAAGATAATTAAGACAGACTTCCAATATAATAGAACAATTAAAATATTGTGAGTACAGTTGAGTGTGATGAATAAATATAGAAATTGAATATCTATTGAAATAATCTGCTCAAATTTTTGAATTA
>NW_006382224.1:0-2196 GCF_000327345.1 Myotis davidii
TACAACATAGACCAGTTTCAGATTGATATCTAACCTAGTGTCTTATGGGGATAACATGTGAGAGAGCATGTGGTATACGAACATCTTATAGCAAGTTCTGATAAGGCAATGACCCTTTCACAGAGTTTATGAAATTATTAATATAAAAAGATATAGTTTATTACATTTATCTCACTGTGAAGAGCCTATTCCAGATGTTTTATATATTTTAACTATTTTTAATCCTCATAACAACTCTATGAGATCAGTACTATTACACCCATTTCACACATGTTGAAACACCCTCAAGAAAATAAATACCTTATTGATGCTACATTTAGTAAGAAGCAAAGGAAAGTGCCATAGAAGTCTGACAACAAAACTCATACTCTTCATTACATAGAGCTCTAAGCAGAGGCCATACTCATATCTCAGCAAATGTTTTCCTCCAATATTTTATTTCATTCCTTTATTCTATTGCTTTCCCTGCCCCCCCCCTTTTTATATAACCCTTTTTAGAAGTACCTAGACTTAGAACCGTAATTATTCCATTCTTCTTAGGTAGAATAAGTCAGTTGCTTTCTCCTTTCACTAATTAACATGTGTGAGTGCATGCCAGTGTTGAGTTTGGTCTCTGTTTCTCTCCTTTCATTTAATTTAGCGTTAACGCTGACTCATTTTAAGCAATCCATTCAAGAACTACTTTGTTGAAAACAACAGTAGTTGATTCATGCTTACAAACACATTTTAAGCCCTTAGTATATGCTTAAAATGAGTCAGCTTCTCCCCATATACAACCTTGAAACCTTTTCTTATTTGCCCTACTATCACAGAAGTTCAAAGTAAAGTGTCAGGGTGAAATGGATTTGGAATTGTAAGGTCATAAGTCTCATGACTCCATGGACAAATTTAGGAGCAAACTCTCCATGAGCAAAGGCATCTTGGTTATGATTTATGAGTCTCCAGCTTTACAGGGCATTTCAGGGTCCTCTGCTCATGTGGACCTAGTGTACCAAGTTTTCAGTGAGAAAAATCTAGGCTCAAAAATTATTTTTACCACTGATTGACTAGTTTACTTTGGATACATCAACCTCTCTGAAGTTCTACATCTTCATTTGGAAAATGAGAACAGTAGACTGTACTTTGACTATCTTTCCAGCATTATTTCAAGATGTAATGTGGAAATCTCTACAAATGGTCTTTAAAAATAAGCAAGGGAAGAAAAGTGAGACAAATATAAGTTGTCACATTTACTGCTGCTGCCATCTACAGTAGTGGCTATAAATAGTGGCTATGAACTTAATGTTCATATTAGCTTCCATGTAATGTGTACCCACTGTTTAAGTGATCTATATATTCACTCTTTGGTGCATCACTGACTCTGAAATGAACATACCATACCTGCTATATGCCAAGTAACCAGGGATATACAGCTATGAACAAGACAGGAACACAATGACCCTGCAAGGATGATATTATTAACCACCTTTTATAGAGAAGGAAACTGGGACTTAGAGAGATTCAGGAGCTTGCATAACAAGACTATAGCTGTAAATTCTCTTCATCCATAAAAATTTTTTGGTTAATGAGGGCTTCACAAAGTCTGGACTGTCCCTGTTAATTCACCCTGAATATCCTGCATCTCCAGACAAAGAGTAGATGTTCAATAAATATTTGTTAAATAAAGAAATGCCGGAATAAGTGAGTAAATGAATGAAGTTGGTTGGAATAGAAGAAAGACATAACTAGAGGAAACTTGATAAATTGGAATCTGTTGTTCTCATGTGCATTTGTACTTACACACCCCCAACCAACCACCAGCGCCTCACCTGAATGATCAAATGTGAGGGTGGCAGTATTTGGCAGGCGAGGCATTGCATAAGGTTATATGCTATGCTTTTAAACACAGATCAAAAAGTTTACATTAGCACCCACATAGCATGACTATCTTAATTTCCGTCTTGTGCTTTTAGTTCTCCTTTGATGACTTGCCATAATAAAAATCTTGCTGAGTGAGCACAAACTGCTGAGCAACTGCAAGCCACTCAGGCCGGATTCTCTGATTCATTATTAATGAAAGAAATTATTGTATCCTTGTAAGCCAAATGGTTTAAGGCTCAATGTCTATCCTCCAGCATCCTTACTTACTTCTATTGCAGACCTATCAGGTGCCTGTCTAGATCACCATTTAATATAACTGGACCTTTCTTTTTTTTT
>NW_006382225.1:0-2197 GCF_000327345.1 Myotis davidii
AAAAAACAAGTGAAAATCAATATGGCAAAAAAGAAACTAAGGGGTGGTATCCAATCTGATTCCAAAGTTTGAGAAGTTGTGCTGTGCCCAAAATTAGTAACTAGTTATTAAAAATAAAATTAAGCTATTTTCCCCTCAAATTATTTTTTCCCAGATAACAGCAAATCTATATATATAATTCCACCTCCTTGTACTTTTGCAGCAGTTCAAGCACACAGACTTCACAGAAATAAATAAAGGTGATGCACATGCCCTCTCCAAGATCTCCAAATGTATTCTGACAGTTGCCAACGTCCTTCACGGCTACTGAACTAGTAATTAAATCACCACTGTTTATAAAATTCTGAACTGAATTGGTCTTGCTCTGTTTCATAGCCCATGTCCAGATTGGCAATTTTATACTCATAATGTGATTTCTTTGGTGAATAACTCCTACTGGCCTGTAAACTCTAAGAGGGCATGGTCCATGTCTGGTTTTACTAACTTTGTCTCCTTAGTGTCTAACCCCGAATTTGGCAGATAATAGTTTCATAATAGGTATCTTATAAATTAAAAAATAAACTAATGAATGACTCTGTCTCTGCCCACTTCATCAATTCCACTGTCCTAACAGCAGAGCCTACAACACTTAACATTTTACTTAGATATTTCACAGGGCAGGAGGCCCGAGGGAGCTATGGTTACATAGATATAGATGTAGATTTTCCACTTCTTTTCAGTTCATAAATTTAATGGGTGTCCAGTTCTACTTCAGGTGGTGGCCATTGCCACTGCCTCCTATTCCTGCTAGGAGTGGTTAAAAAAAAATGAAACAAAATTTAAAAACTTTATATTCACTCAGTTGAAAATAATGCAATTGTGCCAAATAACTTTGAACCCTGCTTAATATTATTTATATTTGGTTAGGAACTTCCTTTTCTTTGAGCTACAAGGCCGTTAGTCTGTTTTTCCTTATGGCTTCTTCAGTTAAAAGGTTAACTTAACATACCACAGAGAAAATAATTGATTTTCTACTATAGTACCTGCATTTTAATGTTATATGATCCCAAACAAGTTACACATTATATTTTTCTCACTTGATATATCCTTAGGATTTTAAATTGCTATTCAATCAGTATACAAGGTATACCAACTATGGCCACAGTAGCATTGTTGAAATGCATTTCTGCTTAAACAACGTGTTTGAAAATACTAATTTTCAAAATAGAAAACAAGCAGAGTGTGTGTGTTTTAATGAACAATCTTGCCCTATTTAGAAAAAATAACACATTTCCCAACTTTAATCAGGATAGAGGGCAGTGTAACTTATTTTCATTCATGTAGACACCAATTATTTTACACAGAGATCATTGAACTCTCTGTAATATGTTAACTATTTTTGTCATTCACTGTTAATGCACAAATTTCACATTTTTTCAAAATAGGAAATCTGGTAGAAACAATAATAATTCAGGTAATTTTCATGTTAGTGTTGCATTTCTTATGCAATTACCTTGATTACCAGGTCCTCTTCAACCTACCCACTGTCCCATGTCTACAAAACCCATTCTTCTATTTCTGGTTTTAACCTAGCTCACCTGTCCTAACCTATCTCATAATAAATTGGAGGATAGATATAAAAAAATGATGTGAACATTTAGGTCCTCAAAATTCATGTCTGGATCAGAAAGTACGTTTGCAGATTACTTCAGGACAAAACCCAAGTAACAGAAATAATAAATTCAGTCAAACTGCTTTGTTTTCAACAGTAGCCTTTCTAAATTATCACTGAACAAATTGCCATATTTTCTTTATGGAATGTTTCGTGTTTTTTGCTTAATGAAATTATAAACCACCAAAACAACCTTTCCTCCAAATGAATAGTATTGAAAAATGATTATAGTGACCAATTCTTCAGATGGTGATTTAATGCCTTTTTAATTCATTTTTGAGTAATTAGATTATCTGCAATTTTCCATATCAGTATTTGTATATGGATTTCTAGTAATATAGATTAAGTTACCATAAGCAAAATGTATACATCATAAATAAAAGATCTGCCTCATTTATATTTTTTGTTCAGTTTCAAATAAACTCTTTTTTACTTTATCTTCCTGCCAATCTACCTCTTAATCCTTAGCTTTACCAGTTGTAATTATATCTGCAGGAAATGAAGTTTGGATTGCCATAATTTTTTAGGCTTCAAGTTTTTTGTGTT
>NW_006382226.1:0-2195 GCF_000327345.1 Myotis davidii
AAAAAACGTCCAAACAGTTTTGTAAGTAAATGCATTTACCTGTGTCGTGTGCTGTTTTCTGAAAGGTGGCCTTGGCATATCAAGTGAAACATCACATTAGAAGACTATATATTCACCAGTGGAAATGGTTAATAAATCATGCTCCTGAAGGGGAATTTCATGGTCTTGAGGGGCTTCCTTTTGATCATAGTTTATTCTCTGAATAACTTTAGAGAACTGATTTTTTAAAAGTCTATTCTTGTAATATTTTACAACCTTTATTTTGGCAGGTCCCAATGAATCAAATTCCCCTGGTTTAAGTAGACTCAAGGTAAAAGCTGATATTAAGATCTAGAAAATTGTAGCACTGGTGTCATGTGAGAAGTGTCATTATTTTCCTCTAATAGAGATAACTCCAAGATGAAATGTGTATTCCCCAAGAAGAGGGCAAGATGATCTTCTGAGGCACAGAAAGAACTTCTAGAGCTTCTATTTATATTCATGTTTTATCCCATACTTTTTTAATTTCTATTTTGTGCATGTATTATAATGCACATAATTTATTAGTTTGGTAAGGAATGTAAATACTTTATACATAAACATTGTGAGTACATTCTCAAAGCTTTTAATAATAAGGATCCACTTTTTAAAAATTTGAATACCACTCCTCTAATGATATAGAACTGTATGTTTGGAGCAAGGACCACCAGAATTCGGCTGCAGGCGAACTCATGGTCTATACTTGTACAGCCCTCTAAGCTAAGAATGAAAGAAGGAAGAGTAAGGGGAGAATATGTGACAGAAACTGTATGTGGCCCACAAAGACTAACATATATACTAACAATCCTTTACAGGAAATGTTTGCCAACCTCTACTCTGGAGTAAACCCACTTAAAATGCCTCCAAATATCTTTAAAAGGAAGAGGGAGATTCCCTTTCTCATTTAATTAATGAAATTAGTGCAAATGAAAAGGAAGCATAGAGACAAGATCATAGCTGAGTGCTTATGGTCCAACTACAGATGTTACAAACTTGGAAAATAATTATTTGAACAGGGATAAAAAGTCAAGAGCAAATGGAACAACAGTGAAGACAATGATAACTTCTTTGAGGGTGATAAAGGCTATTTCACTGGCTCAAAGGATCTCACAATTAAGCTTCATTCTATGAGAAAGAAGCAAGGAAGCAAAGAGCAAGCTGACAATAGGAATTTTATATCAATATTCATGACTATAAAATTTCATGATGACTACTAATATGCTCAAACGGTGATTCTAAATTATCAAAATTAGGGTAAATTATTTTCAGTACCCTCTATTAAGGAGGGAGAAATACATGTATATCAGAGAAAATGGCTGAAATAGATATTCCTGAACTTAATAGGTTAATTCACATCCGAGAAACTTGGCTACGCAGAATGACTTGATACCCAGTTGACCAATTCTTGGTAATATAAAGATGAAAACAGAAGCTTAAAGCCAAAATGCTGAGAACCAATTCATTGAAGCTGCCCCTTAGTACCTGTTAATGAAGAAGAGAAAATTAAAATACAAGGTAATTAGGCTACCTATGTTAGGGGCAATAAGGCTTTCCAGTGGGCCTAATTAGCTATAATATGTTACTTCTATTCCATTTTCAAGTTCACTGAATAGGCTATTCATAGTATCTAAAATCTGGAAACTGGGAATATATCTGTCCTTCGACCACAAAATCAAGTAGAATTAACCTTTTCAAATTTAAATATAAATGGCTAATAGAAAGCATATACCAACTAGAGTCTGTGACTGCCAGGATGGAACATTTTATTGCTCACTGAAGCACCATATTAGAATGTGAACAGCTGGAACACAGGTTGCTACCAGTATCCATTCTAACTTCTTCCTTTCTAACAGAACCTCCGTTTTGTTTGGGGCAATTAAAAATATCCAATAAACCAGCTAAGAATAACAATGTAATCCAGAACCTGCCAATTAGTATATAGATGAAGTCCCTAAGAAGGGCATTCCCTCCAGGATAAAAATGCAGAGCTTGCAAGTAGAAGGCTCTTGGTCCTTCCACCTTCTTTCCTTCTGGAATGTAGTGTGAGACCTAGAGGAACAGCAATCATTTGCCACCATAGCAGGAACCACATGCTAAGGCAGAGCAAGCCTGTCACTGATAGCATTGGGAAGGAGCTAAAACCAGCTCTAGGTTATCTATCGCTGATCTTTTTTTTT
>NW_006382227.1:0-2197 GCF_000327345.1 Myotis davidii
GTTTTATTGGAACACATCCATGCCCATTTGCTTTAGAGCTACAATAGCAACTAGAGTCTCTGTGACAGAGACTGAACAACCACTATATAAAATATCTACTTTCTGGCCCTCTAAGAAAATGTTGTTAACCGGGACTAAATGAACCTCGAGTTCTCCCACACAGGCTTCAGTAATTTCATGAATTATTTTTAAAGAGAAACTACAAAACCTCATTCTTTCACTCCAGGTCTGAACACTCCAGGACAGTTACCTTTTCGGTTTCTCTCTTAACTTTTGTTCTGGATTCAGCTTCTTTTTCTTTTGTTTCTTGCTGGCTATTGGAGAGAATGGTGGACAGAATCATTCCCAGCACCCAGTACATATAATCCTAAAGGGGAAGTCTCTCCAGATAGAATTATTCCATTCCTTCCATATCATAACCAACTTAGCTTGGGAGTAAAAAGGCAAATGCACACCCCCGCCTTATTCTTGCTTTTAGTGTTGCTTAAACAATAAAATACGCCACAGTGAGTCAGCGAATATATTTTCATATATCTTTTAGAAAACAGAGATTTGTCCTTCTCCCCAGAATGCAGCTAGAATACTTAAACACAGTGACTAGATATTACCAAGTTTTCAATTGATAGGCCCAAAGATTACATCTTTAGGCTATTCATGACAGTATGTATGCAGAGAACAGAAATCTCCGTCCTTGTATGCCATTAGCTTGGGGGAGTTTCCCCTTAGCGCATGGTCCTCTCTTGATGGCGATTCAAGTGCCTTTCAGAGCACTGAGAACACTACAAAGAAATGCACTAACTCTAGGGCTTTATCATAGAAAATCACTGAACTCAATTCAAAGATAGCCTTCATTTTCTACCTCCTAGAGAAAACCTCCAATATCCTCTGTTGCCCGCCCCAGATGAAGATATCTTCTCCAATCAGCAGAAGCAGTTTCTGAAGATCTACTCACAAGAAGGCCTCACACATGGAACAGGTGTTGCCATGGATTTTCCCATCTAGGCCCTCAATGGGGTCATTCTCTCTGGTGCAGGGAAGTCTTCCGTTCCTTACATAGTTACGGTATTCACTGCACAGCTCCTGCCAAGAATCAGGTAACTAAGTATTAGAAAGCTTCCTCACATTTCCCCTTTGAAAACTATGATGTAATGAACCAAAACATAAATGATAAATGGAAAAGGTGATGCAGAAGATTGATAATAGCCAAGATGCTTTTCAGAGGCCCAGGTCACACATTATTTGGAATATAAGATTGTTGTTTCATATCTTATTAGAAAACCTTCAATTCAATGTAAATATTATTCTCTGCTTGGCAGCAGGAGAGATATAAAGAACAATAATTTACTGTTCCTTTTGTAAGGAAATTTGTGGTAGGCAGGACAATAGCTGCCAACTCCCAAATTTGTATGAGCCCTAATACCCAGGGCTTGTGAATATATCACCTTAGGGCAAAAGGAATTCACAAATGTGATTAAGGATGGGAGACTGAGATGGGAGATTATTCTGGAAAATTCTAGCGTGCCCAATGTAATCACAAAGTTCAGCCCTTAAAACTGGGAGAATGAGACAGACAAAATAGTGAGAGGGAGATGTGACAGCAAAAATAGAAATGCAATGCTATTGGCTTTGCAGATGACAAAAGGGGTCCAAGAGCAAAGGGACATGAATGGTCTCTAGATGCTAAAAAAAGCAAAGAGACAAGTTGTTTCCTGGATATTCTAGAAATGAATACACCCTACCAATCCTTTGATTTAGCCCAGTGAGATGTGTGCCAGACTTCTAGCCTAAAGAACTATAAGTCAATAAGTCTGTATTGTTTTTAAGCTACCAAGCTTGTGGTAATTTGTTAGAGCAAAGAATTTTTATTTTCTTTTGAATAAATACATAGGAGCACTTATTAGTTAGAATACAACAAATTAGATAATTGATAAATAAAGAAAAATTATTGGCATAAAAGATGATAGAACTATTAAGTATATTATATAAATGGAGAAAATCTTCAGGGATCCCCTATTACTGAGCCATGAATATTGGTCAGAATTTTGATAAACAGAGGAAAGGGACATTCATGACTGAGTATGAGCAAGACCGTGTAGAAGATAAAATTCATTGTATATATAATACTGAGGACTTTAGATATGTGAGGGGCTGTGCTGTTATATATTAATGGATAAGTACCTTGAGATTCCATTAAAAA
>NW_006382228.1:0-2185 GCF_000327345.1 Myotis davidii
GACGACCACTTAGGCTTTTATTAGTAAGGATAGGGCTGCTTACGGCATTGCCTCCCAGCATCTGAATTGGTTTTTAGTAAGGATTATGTAGAATTCTTCCTGCCTGACTACCTCAGCATCAAAGCCTAAAGATGCGATCAGAGCAGAGTAACAGTAGCCTTTACTTCCTAGAGGGGCATTTGCACTTCTGAAGATAGCACACTGCAGCAGGCCCAGTAGTTCCTAGCTCTTCTGTTTGGCACAGGAATATTCTTTCTGGCTACTTTCTCACATGTACATTTAATAAAATTATTAAAAGTAACACTAGGGCAACCAGAAACCCTATAATAACACTGACTTAAAGAGGATTAACACAACATTTATAGTATACAGTTCTAAAGGAGGATATTTTTTAGAGTTTTGTTAATAAAAACAGTGTCACTGATTGTTATGGACTGAATTGTGTCTTTACCCCCGCTCCGCCCAAATTCATGTGTTGAATCCCTAACCTGCAATGTGAATGTATAATGGAGATTAGAGCCTTTAAAGGGGCAATTAAGGCAAAAAGGAGGTCATAAGTGTGGGGCCCTAATCCAATAGAACTGCTGGCCTTATGAGAGGAAGAGACACTAAGGGGAGTGTATGCACAGAGGAATGGCCCTGGGAGGTCACAGGGAGAGAGCAGCTATCAGGAGAAGGCGAGAGGATCAGGAGAAACCGAACCTATCGACACCTTGATCTTGGACTTCCAGCCTTCAAAACTCTGAGAAAATACGTTTCGGTTGCCTAAGCCTCTCAATTATGTGTGTTTTCTATGGCAGCCCTAGTAAAATGATACACTGACTGCGTTTCCTTTTTGCTGTGAGTCCTGGAAAAGTCAGAACCAAACGTAAAATTCGTAGTGACTATGCTACTAGTGCTCACAGTTCACATATTTTTAGTCTTTCTTTTGTGACACAAACTTTTTTTTTTAAATGTCAATTTTATTAGCTTATTATTTGTCTCATTGTTTATGGTCTCAAAGCCTTTGTCGAAAAGAACCAGGGTCCAAGGAAATAAATAGGAATTTAAATGAGTGCTTTATAGTGTCAGGTTCTTCTCCAGTGTTTCAAGCCTACCTTCTCAGCCTCCTGTGCTGGTCCCTTTCATTTCCCGGACCCTTTAATGCTGGGGTGCTGCCGGGCGCAACCCCCCTAGACCTTACCTTTATCCTGTGTAAACTCCCTGCATGATCTCAGTCAGACTCATGGCTTTAAACAGCAGCTATATATCCATTTAGCCTAAACTTTCCCCTTGAACTCACACAGATATCCAAGTAGCTATTAAATATCTTTATTTGAATGTTTACTAGGCATCTTCTATTTAAGATGTCCAAAGCCAAGCCAGACTCCAAATTCTTCCCATCCTGGTCTTCTCCATCCTGGTCAACACCAATTCTATCCTTCCCAGGCCCCAAACCTTAGAGTCACCCTTGACTTTCCTCTCTCTTACACCTACTTTTCAATCTTTCAGCAAGTCCTGTTGGCTCTTCTAACAAAAAAATAGCTAAAGGCTGACCATTTTTAGCATCTCGCTTACCACCAAGTTGAAAACCACCTTCACCTCTCCCTTGGATTATTACCGCCTAAATGGTCTTTCTGCATCTGTGTTTCCCTTTTGTAGTGTATTTTCCCTAGCAGCCAGAGCATCCTATTAAAATGAAGTCAGATCAGATCAGCTCACTTCTCTGCTCCAAACCCTCCAAGGGTTTTCCATCTCTCCCAGATTAAAAGGTGGTTCTTACAATCATCTATCAGCTGCCACAAAGACCTGCTTTGCTCGCTCTCTGACCTTAAACATTTCTCACTTGGTTCCAGCCACGCTGGCCTGCACTTGCTGCTGCTTCTACCTGGAACACTCTTTTCCAGGCTGTCTGCAAGGCTCACTCTCGTCTCCAGGTCTCCTTATCACTGTATTAATCACCTATCACTTTAACAGAGAGGTTTGCCCTGTGGGATGCAGGTAAATGTTTAACAACTGGCTCTCTAGAAAAAAAAATGATGCTAATATGTACATTGTAACACAGTTTTAAGTTTCATCTGTATCGTTGACATTTTATTCATTATTTTTGAAGTTTAGGTTGGCTATCAACACACAATAAACCAAACTGTGATTTGTTGCATTGGTTGAATTTCCTGGTGTAAATATTCCCACCCTGACCACTTTG
>NW_006382229.1:0-2198 GCF_000327345.1 Myotis davidii
CCTAGTCCCCTAATGTTGACTCTGTCATGAACTCATTGGGTATGCTTAGACAACTTAGGTTCTATGATTGGCATTTTTCTTGTTTGTAAAATATACATTAAATGGGATGATTTCTCCATTAACCTGCAAAGCTCCCAAAGATAGATTTGGACCACTCTGACCCTTTCTGCTTTTACAAGAACCAAATGTCCATCTAGTCTTTATCTTAAGCACATTTTTATTTCAAAACACAGCACAATATTGACTTTTACCCTTACTCTGAAACTTGCTTGTAGAGACCTGATTAACAGTATTTACCAATTAATGATTATCTTTGCTTACTTACCTGCTTAATATAGTAAAGTATATTAAGCGGATCTAGAAGTATTTTCTTCTTCAACTGATTTTAATGATTTACGGCCCATTTTTACTCATAATCACAATAGCATTGTGATTGGCTTATTGAGAACATTGATTCACAATTACAAAAGCAACTGTAGAGAGATACTACTCTAGCAGATAATTTTCAAAAAATGACAGATCTGATTATTCACTTGAAGAGTCACATGGATAAAATCCTTTTGGAATTTCAGCGCAACTTAAAATTCCTTTAGAACCTCTGAAATCATGAATGCAGTCTTTTGACTCTGCTTTTCTGCCCAATTAAGACAAAAAAAAGTTAATGTGTGACTTCAAAGGTATTTAGTTGTAGTAAAATCCAGTTCAGCTATTAAAAAAGAAAATCCTCTTTTCTCGTCTTGCCCTAGAGTGTTCATAAAGAATCTATGTTATTCTGTGTGTGTCCCAAATATAACTGGCACAATTATCTTCATATTTGGCTCATTAAGCACTGCATTCTTCTGTGACTCGTTGCCGTGTGACAGTGGCCCAGCCATGAAACAGTTCCCTGAGAAACAAAGGGAAAAAGCATGATTCTGTTCTAGTAGTTTCCTTTTAAGTCCATTGCTGTCAATTGATCACATTGCTTTGATGTATAATTAATCTAAGTGAAGCCGAGTCTTCTCCATTTACTAATAGGAAACCCGTAATCTGCCTTTGCGACAAGCCCAGGCCTTCACCCAACGCTGGGTCCACATTTATCTTGAAGGATTGTATTGTCCTCTGCAGGCATAGGGAGCAGCACATTCTTCAGAACGTGGCTCCTGAAGTCCTTGGACACTGGGGTTATAATAAGAGCGGGGACTCACCTCATCCATCTTACCTGGTTCTGTTGAACGCGGATGCGGCCTCAGAAGCATTGTGCCTTGGAAGCCAAGCAAATTCCTAGATCTAGGGCCTCCTGAGCTGTTGTGGCTATCATAGTTTCATGTGGGATTAGGGTGGGGTGAGGACTACAGACAGAAGGTAATGCAAAACAAGTGGTTCTTTTGTTTTTATGCACTGTTATCAGTTTAAGTTCTACAGCATTATTTCCAAGAACTTGAAATGTTGAGAAATGAAGTAGTAATTTTTTTCCCATATGAAGAAACTCTATTTTCAGCCATCCAGGAAAAGGGAATTAAACCGGAGGGGTAAATCCTTATCCCAAATGCACTGCTTGTCTCTGCATACTTGAGACCCCTCCACTCCCCAATTTTTTTTTCAAATGACATGTGAATAACTAGTTTGCTCCAGTGGGTGTTGCATATTGATATATCTGATCTTTCAATACCCTCTCTGACTGCCTCTGTTCCAGTCACGTGGCCAGGCACACTGGCCTTCTCCTGACCCTGTCATGTGTGAATGAGTAAATGATTCCTAGTATTCATTATGGCTCAAAGTCAGGTGCGTTTTCATTTCTGCTTTCATCACATTTATTATGGGTTTTTCTCTGTAAGGTGAAATCACCTGGAAAAAAATACAAAATTTTAAAAACCTTATAAATTGCACTCTAAGACATTACATAGTAAACAGGTGTAGACTTTTTGGTTACTTTTTTTTCTCTTTGTTTGGAACTGAAACTTTTAGGATCGTCCCATATCCTTTGCCTTAAGGACCTCCAGAGCTAGTCCCTTGACTTGCCAGTGGCATTATATAGAGCTGCTGAACAAGGAGGTATTGTTTTGCCTTTTAATCCCTTGTAGGTGATGATGATCATTGTATTGCAGAGAATTTTTCCCAAAAGGTGGGCAACTCCAATCAGGTTTACTGTGACTTGGAATCGACTGGTCATTTTTATAGTCTACACTAGAGACCCAATGCACAAAATTTGTGCAAGA
>NW_006382230.1:0-2197 GCF_000327345.1 Myotis davidii
GGATTAGAAAAAGAAAATGCTTTCACAAACTGGGGCCACGGTAGGTGTGAATTCTTCAGTTTCCAGGAAACTTGACCTGTGTCTCCCACATTGTGCTGCATTTGATTAAGGATTGTTTCATCCTGCGGAAGGAGTCTTGTTCCCTCATCACTCAGGTCCACTTCACAATCCTCTGAAAGCCTTTTCATTCGGTGGTCATCATTATTTCTCTGTTGAGTGCATAACCTAACACCTCTCCACACACAGTGCCAAGGTTCGAAACCATCATGAGCTGAATGCTCACCTTCAAGGCCATTATCTCAATCATCAGAACACAGTCTATTCCTTGAGAGGACATTAACATTTGAAAACGTGTCAACCAGAGTAAGACATTCATCATGATCATGGACCACCTGCCAGCTGATTAAAATGCCATGTTCTGATTCTCCCAGATTTCAGATGCATCTAACATCTGACATCAGTTTACATTTTTAAGTTGTCTTAGTTCAGTTCCTGGTAAATTGCTACGAAGGGGAGAGGAGTTTAATTTTTAAACAAGAAGCTAGAAAACAAATGCAGCCAGAAGAGGGCGAAGGAATCCACTGAGAGCATCAGGGCTGATGGGAGAGATTGCCCCTCCTCCCCCCAATGAAGCTATTTCCATCCTAGCGGGACTCTAAGCTGGCAATGGTTTCCGCATTTGGGTACCTATAATTCTGAGCTAAAATGAGTCTGGTTGCTGTGCTGAATTTCTTGGAAGACTTTAATGAGATCATCTCTGCAGTTCAATTGGTAAAGAGTCAAGGACAAATGTTCCACTTGTGTCTAACAAAAAGCCACATTTCATCATTAATACCATTGAAGCCATTAGTTGAAACCATCTAGAAAAAAAATGTGGGTTGGAAAGTAAAATATAAATTCCTGGAAGCTGGAATGTGGGGGTTAATATTATGTCAACTCAGAGAGTTTCTGGATGTTTTTTCATGAAGGTAACACTACTTCTTTCTAAAGCTCAGAGAGGGAACCGGGAAAGTATGATGGTGCAGTTATCCACATCTCTTCCAGTCATCTAATGCTGCCTACCAAACTATCCAAAGCTTGGTGGCTTGAAACAGTAACGTGGATTTGCTTATGCATGTGCAATTCGGGCAGGACTCAGTGGGAACAGTTGGGAAATCAGCCGGAGTTGAAATCACCTGAAAGCTCATTCAAGTACATATCTGGGGGTTAACCCTGGAGAGACTAAAACACTGGGACTAGCACAATCGGGGTTCCCTGGGCATCTTTCTATTTTTACATGGTCCTGTGGTCTCTTTAGGGTAGACAGACTTCTTAGCTGTCAACTCAGGTCTCCCATGATATACATTCCAAGAAAGAACTAAGCCTATAGTGAAAAGTACTATACTATATTCTTATTTCTCTCAGAGGGGAAGTGTTCTTACCACAATAAAGTAAAGTGAAATAAAATAGTAAAAGGCAGAAGCTATATCACCATTTAAGACTCAGCCTTGGAAGATAGGCTGTATCAGCTCCATTGCATTTTATTTGTTAGATATGAGTCACTCAGCTGGCCCACATCCAAGGGCAATGGAATTTGATGCCAGTTTTGATAGTGTCAAAGAATGTGTAGACATTTTTAAAAGCACTAAAATGCAAGGCACCCATGCAGGTGCTGTTGGGGTTAAAGAGACATGAGCTGTGGTTCCCCGCTGTCATCTAAGAGCCTGTAGTCTAGACATGTGAAACATATAAAATGACAAGAGTGAACTAACAATGAAATACATATAGGATCATTACCTCTAAAAGTGATTAATTATTGAACAAAATCAAAGACAGAACTGGGAAATCTGAGGATCTTGAAATGACTCCTCACTGGCTAAGGAAGTGAATGTACTTTGGACAAAAGCTTGAAAGCTGCAAACAATATGTTTACAAAGCACTTTCACATGGCGGGTAGTCACATGATTAGTGCATTTAATTTATATGCCAGCTGTAAAACCAACCCCCTCATAGGGTGAAACCCATGGCCCAGGGCATGAGAGGCAGCTTTGTGATACCTGTCAGGAAAGGGGACTTGGAAAGATAGGAAGTGGGTGGACATAATCTTCTTTTTTGCTTTTCAAAAAAAATAATGTGCCCATGGGTCTGACCAAACCAAGTACAGATTCAAAGCCAGCCAATATATACATTTTTAAAATATACTTTTATTGATTTCAGA
>NW_006382231.1:0-2198 GCF_000327345.1 Myotis davidii
ATATTATTTTCCATATGAATGACTGTAAACCTACATTTGCTCCACCCTGTAGAGCAGTGGTTCTTAATAACTGAAGACATTTTGTCACAAAATGCTATTGATACTTAATGGGGAGAGGCCAGCATTGCTGCTAAGGATCCTACAGTGCACAAAACAGTCCCCCACAATAAAGTATTATCTAGCGCAAACTGTTAATAGTGCTGAAGTTCAGAAACCCTGTAATCGAAGGAAAGCAACCAAAATATCCTAAATGTGAAGCTGACTTACCAAATTATGATGTATTCATCAATATAATAGACTATTGTGTACAGCTTAAAATTTGTACTGCTAAATTATTTACTGAGATGGCAATCTCACTAGTGTTTTCACAGCCTGAGCAGTCTATATTTCCTCACAGGAAAGCTCTTTGGTATGCTCTAAATTATAGTCTCTTTTGTTACATTCATGTTCTTATATTTCTGACAAGGAGCAGAATTCTTTGGGAGCTAGATCAGCACTTATGTACCTCTTCCTTCAACATACCTTGCAGAATGCTAGTACAGAGAAGGGAATTACTCATGGTTAGCTGTTTATATCCCCTGAATCTTTCACTGGTCCATGACTAAACTCCAACTCAGACAATGTTCCCCAATGTATGACAGATAGGTCTATATGCTCTCTGGGGTCACATTTTATATACTCATCATAATTGGTGGAAAAAAGATACTTTTCATGGGTATTTAACAGTATAGCAAAAATGTTCTTGAACAAAGCTATTGGCTCAACTGTGTTATGTCCTTATCTTTGGACCAAACCATGGACAGGGCTAGGGTTATTACTAATGGCTCAATCATGCCAATGCTTATGTTAAAGAAGGTAAGGTCAGGTCTGTCATGAGGTGAAATAAGAAAATGGTGCTTGTGGTCAAAGGGAACAGTCATCATGAAATTGTATTGGAGATATTTTGATTAGCAATATAATGGCTCTATGTATTCTAGGCTTCATACCCTTAAAGATGATATTTGATTTCTTAAAGGAAGCTTTTTGCTTTCATGCTATCTATTGGTGTTTGGGAGGAGGGGGGTAAACTTTTATGTCTTCTTGTTTTAGTTCTGTATAGATGGAACACCAAAAGAGCATTACACTTTATGTTTCAAAATTCTTTGTTCATTGAATGTTATGTAGGATTATCAGTATAAAACTAATGTGAATGATAATACTCAGTTATACTGTCTGATTATGCACTGAGCATTATAAAAGCAATTCCAGAAAGCTTATTTGTCCCTTGATATTTCAGTAGATTGTGTAAATGTGCCATACAGCTCCAAAACAATTCAAGGATATCACTTACAGGAAGAGGCCATATAAACTTTGGCAAGCACAGACCATATCAAGATTGACATATAACTTCCTGAAATGTTCCACTGACATCATTACAACTTATACTAAGGGAAGAAGAACAATCAACACAGCTGCTTTAAAAAATACTGTAGTATTGAAGCAATATTCCTAATAATGCAGCTTGAGGGCAGTAACAATGACAAGAAACATAAATAATTGCTTGCTGAGGTGAGGGGCACTATACCTATCGTAAGGAGGAGAAAACATATATACTAACATATAAGGGCAGGAATCGGGCGAATTTGAAGGAAATCAGAGAAAGAGCTGATGAGGAGAAACTCCTTGAGGATGAGCATAAGGTAGTATATTATCCATGCTGATACCCCAGTTCATTATCCCAGCACACCTATAACTGAAGTCTCCAGAGCCACTTGGGCAGTGCTTCAGGAGCTGCTCCAGTCTACCAGGTGCTATATCTGCCTAACTGGTTCCATAATTCTGTTTTCCTTCTAGTTAGTGGTTTTAAGTATATTCACAGTATAAGCATATTATGTATATACTTCTAATAAGTATAGGTCTACGCAATATAGGTATATTAAATATATTATAGTGGAACTTTCACCTTACTCAAATTTTAGAATATTTTCATTACCTCTCAAAGAAAATCTGTATGCTCTAGAATTCACTCCCCATTCCTCTCCACACTCAGTTCTAGGCAAACACCAACCTACTTACTGTTGCCATAGATTGGCCTGGACATTTGATATGAGTCTAGTCATGTAAAATGGGTGGTTTGTGATGGACCCCTTTTACTTAGCATTATATTTTCAAGGTTGAACCTTATCTAGTATGTATCAGTACTTCATTCATTTTTATGG
>NW_006382232.1:0-2198 GCF_000327345.1 Myotis davidii
TCGCGAGCCGCAGTTTGCTGACCATGGGTTTAAGGGATATTAAGGCTGATTTGATCTTCTATCCAGACTACTAAAACTTTCTCCGTATCAACAATTAGGCTGTTTTGCCTGCTTATCATTTGTGTTCTCATTGGAGTAGCACTGTTTGATTTCCTTCAAGGACTTTCTTTTTCTTGACAATCACAGTGTGGCTAATTGGTGCAAGAGGCCTAGCTTTTGGCTTATCTTGGCTTTTGACACGCCTTCCTCACTGGGCTTAATCATAGATAGCTGTTGGTTTAATGTGAGAGACCTAAAGGTTTTTTTCACTTGAACACTCAGAGGCTATTGTAGGTCATTAATTGCCCTACATTATTCCATATTGTTGTGTCTCAAGGAATAGGGAGAGATTGAAAGATGGAAGAATAGCCAGTCAGTAGGGAAGTCTGAACACACATATTTATTAATAAAGTTACCACTCTTATTATGAGCAAAGTTATTTGATTAGGTTATTAAATTATATTATTAGATTGTGTCAGATCTTGCTTAGCAGACTAGATTATTCCTGAAGCCTCTAGAGAAACTCCTTTCTGATTAAGGTTTCACAGAAAATTCTTTGATAAATACTTTCTGCTGTTGTGGATGATCCCACTGGGCCAAATAAGAGGGTATATTCTAGAATGTACTAAACAGTGTCTTGTTCCTAGAAGCAAATTATGACAGCAATGGCTGTAGATCCCACTTGTGTGGGTGGGCCAGAACTATGCCCATCAGTAATACCTTAAAGTGGACTTTTAATTTGTCTTATACACAAACCTTTCCTTTTCTGTCTTATCCTTTTCATGAAAATGTTTTTCCCACTCTCTGTCAACTAGATACTATGTTAAGAGTTAAAAGGTTAAAAAGTTGATCCCAGATGATCTTAAGGACAGGCAATAAAATATTTTGTAAGATATTACTAAAACTATTCTGAAATCACCATTTGACCAAATCAACAAAGACCATTGTATTCTACCTTCATACTTTTTATCTCAGGATGGGCAAAACAAATTTGAATATTTGACACTTTTATGAGAGTATCCAGCAATAATCTTGAAGCATGCAACATCATTAGATTAAACCTGAATAGAGCAAGTCTGAAAAGAAGCACTATTTCTTAGAAACATCATTAAAAAAAATAACCCAATTTCATGTAATATTTCTCTTCCAAAGTAGCACGCAAGCTCATTCTGGCACTTTGGAAATGAATCACTTGCTCTGGTCTCACCCAGGAGGAGTAAATCATCCAATTTTAGAGAAGTTGCTAAAATAGGAGGAAGAAAATGAACTTTCCAGCATACTTACTCAAATGCCTATACCTGCTTTATATTAGATTAGGGAGTTCTTTTCCTTAGGCAGATTTAGGGATTTTATTCCACGTTGAAGATAACTAAGCACAAATGTGTTACAAGCCATCTCAGAGTCTTGCACAACATACGCATTCTGGTTGTGTCATACTCATTTATTCATCAAGTCATGGCTTTTCACCATATGATTGTTCTTAAAAGTTAAATTTTCCATCACCTGACACAAAAAAGGATATTTAACGATAATTTATCAGCATTGGTTTCTATGTTGCTTTTCCTCTTCCCCAGTATTGCAGCATTTCTGGTGTGTCTGACCTGGCTAAGAAGAAAATCTTTGGTATTAACATGTTTCTATATATTCTACCAGGACATTGGGTACAATGGCAAGAAGCTGTGATCTTGAAGTAATCTAAAAAGAGTTTAATTAAAAATAGTTTAATTAATAGTTTAATTAAAATGGCATACAAATTGTGCCTAAGAGTGGGAAAATGTAATTTAACTAAACAAATTTATGCAGAAAACTTACACTTAAAAATGTACATAAGGCATAACCAATTTTAAATGAATTTGCAACCTTAAAAGTTAACTAGTTGGAAAGAACAATTTGCTTTTATGTTAAAGAGATAACATTTCAATAAAGTAAGGAATTACATATATGTGTCTATTTTCAATGAATGCCAAGTGTCTATAGTTAAAAATACCAATAAAATTTGGGAATGGTTCATTTTTCTCTGCAAGAGAATTGAGATGTAGTAATCCTTACCTATATAGACTTGGTTAATTAATATTTGCAGAGAACTCTGAGTTCTTGCAATAAGAATCTCCATAGAAAGATGAAACAGATTGCTATGAACACCCGAGTAAGCCACTCTG
>NW_006382233.1:0-2199 GCF_000327345.1 Myotis davidii
ATGCGCTGCCTACTGCGCTAAGGAGGCAGCTAATATACGTAATCTATGAATAATTGGAAGGGAGGTGTTTGAAAATACCTCTTATATTGTCATCAAGATATGAAATATACATATAGATTGATTTAACAAAATATGTGATAGAGCTGTACATTGAAAACTAAAATATGACTGAGAGAAACTAAAGAATACAAAAGTAATGGAGACATTGTACCTCATTCATTATTTCAAAGACTCTATATTAAGATGAAAATCTCTCTAAATCAATTTATAGACAATATAATCACAATAAAAATTCTAATTGACTTTTCTGAAGTAAATGACAAGTTGTTTAAAATGTATATAAAATTGCAAAAGATCTAGAACAGCTAAAACAATCTGAAAAAGAACAAATCTGATGGATTTCCACTACCTATTTTAAGACTTGCTCGAAAACTAAAATAATCCAGACAGTGTGGTAATGACATAAAGGTACACCCAACAATCAATGGAAAAGAATGAAGAGTTCAAAAATAGACACCTGCATAATGGCCTTTTATTTTTCAACGATATGCTGAGAATATCCAGTGTGGAAAAGAAACAATGGTGCTGGAATGACTGGATACCAACAAGGTAGGAAAATAAACTTTAGGTTCTATCTCACTGCTAGGTACTAAATTATGTCTGCCCCCAAAATTCATGCGTTGACATTCTCACCTCCAATATGATGGTATTTGGTGATGGAGCTCTTGGAAAATAATTCAATAAATGAGGTCATGAGGGTAGGACCCTCATAATGAGATTAATGCCCTTATAAGAAGAGACACCAGAAAGCTTGTTTTCTTTTTCTCCTGATGCATGAGGACACAGAGGAAGGTGGTCATCTACCAGCCAGGAAGAGAGACCACAGTTATATAGATCAAAACCACAAAGAGACACCAGTACAGCCTCTCACCTTCAAAACAACAACGAAAACACCTTAGGATGTCAAGTAGAAATGGGACAACCCTGACCCTTTCTCATCCCTGATGTGAATGGAAAATGGAACACCATTTCAACTAATAGTTTGATTTTTTCTTATGTGTACTATGTGACAGAGCAATTTTACTGCTAAATATTTACCTACCAACCACCCCAAAAATACATAAATACTTATACCTGCAGGTCGAAGCAGCTTTGCTCATAACAGTCAGAAACTGGAAACAATCCAAATGGTTATCAATGCGTGAGGAGACAGATTAATATATAGTTATGCAACAGAATACTACCTGTAAAATACACACAACATAGGTGCATCTCAGACACATTATTCTAAGCAATAAGTATGATTCTATTTGCATAAAATTACATAACAGCAAAACTAACTTCTAGTGACAGCAAGCAAATCAGTGGTTGCCTACTTTTGGGGTTTGGAAGAGAATGCCCTGCAAAGGGACGTGTGTGAAATTTGGGCGTGATGGAAAATGCCATGTACCCTGACATGTGTCAAAAAACATGGAACTGTTTACTAAATACTGGTATTATTTTCTGCAAATCATACTCCAATGTTTTGAAAGTAAACTCTGGGGAACAAAACTAAGAGAGGGTTTACTCCTCTTATGATATATTTGTTTACACTGTACGGTTGGCAATAACAATTTGTTATTTTTTAATAAAACACTTCCTCTTGGGGAGAGAGAGCCATGAGCATTCTGTGGATAGAGGGTCTTGAAGCTATGGGATACAACCAGGCCTCTATCCCCAGGTCAGAAATCTGGTTCCATAACCTGGGCAGGTTTCGAACTTTAAAATTTTTCTTTGTAAATCTCTTTTTTTGTTAGGATTGAGATGTTTTTAATACCTTATGATTGTCTGATTAAAAACTTAAACTTTTGAGAGAGAAATTGTAAAGGAAAGCTTAAAATTATCATTTCTCCATCTCAAGATAACTACTTTGTTGGTGTACCCTTTCAAATATATTTTAAAATCAATGTAATTAAAGATATACTGTAATTTCACTTAAAATTACATTGAAAAGTAATCTCTGAGCCCTTTAAAATCAAGTTTCTAAAGCTGTATGGTATCTGAACATACTGACATTAAGGTGTTTCCAGAATTAATTATCATAGATAAAGCCACACTGACCATCTGTAAAGATGTACAAATCTCTGATTATTTTCTTAGCCGAGACTTTTTAATGAAGAATCACTGGGTAAAAGGAAGTGAACATTTTCAAGGTTCTTC
>NW_006382234.1:0-2198 GCF_000327345.1 Myotis davidii
TACAGGAGGCAGCCTATCGATGATGTTTCTCTCACATCGATGTTTCTATCTGTCTATCACTTTCATTTGCTCTCTCTAAAGATCAATAAAAACATATTTGTAAAAAAATAGTAAGAGTATTAGGTCATATTATGCACAATTACTAGTATATTCCCAGCTTCTTTAAAATCCCTAATAATTAATGACTTTTGTTGGCATTGATATTTATATAAAGTGGAAATTAAAATTGTTTTTTTTTACCTATTTCTTCACTAACCCCTTCAAATCTATTCATCCACTTGGAGATTTCTCCAAAGAACAATACTTTTGACATTCTAGGGACTCTTTCAGTCATTGTTCAAGTAACATCCATCATCACTGTGTACAATACCCTTTGGAGAACTCTTACATGTGAATCTCTCTATTAGTGTTTCAATCTTTTATTGAGAATGTGCTAATGAGACAGTATCAATGTCTTATGAGTGTAAAATAAGATAATCAAAGGGTTCTTTGGTCCAGTCAAATCTCTACTCGCTGGCACAGTGATTCATACAATTCTGTCATTAGAACTGTATTTTTAGTCACTTCTCACAATTTAAATACAAAATGAAAATGTTGCAAATAAAAGTTAACTACTGTTTGTACACTATTGTTTAACTACTGTTTATTCAATTATTTGTGTGTTTTTTTAAACTTTGTTACTAGATTTTTTCCCCAAGAGCAGATGTTTACAATGAAGAACGGAGGAGAGCATGACACATCTATGTGTGTACAAGTATTGGGAATTGGGAGATGAGTCCAAAAGTGAATGAGAGAAGACAAAGAGGATTAGGGACTCCAGATTTTGCCTCCAGTACCACTGCCAAAGCCATATTCTGTCACTTCTTCAGACAGCCACATCTCTATTCTCTAGATGGTGGCTGCTCAGATAGAAAAGAATTCAATGTGAGGTTTAAGGAAGATTAATTATAAGTTTTGTTTGGAGTCTGAATTTGAAGAAAAGGTGAAGCATTTGAGAGTAAATGAAGGTGGTAGCAGTATGAGTATAAAGGGGTATTAGTGCTGTCAGAGCATTCATAGGCATTGGGAAATGTAGATTAGCAGCTTAGGAAGGTGCAAAATTTGGAAACAAATTTGGAAATCATTCCCACAGAAATGATTTCTGTCATTTGGGTGATGGATTCATGTGTTATTTCCTGGAATGGGAGGAATGCTAAAAATAAAAATGCAGTTTAACATAGTGATTGAGAATTCAGGTCTCAGACTTAGATGGTTTAATGTCAAATTACTGCTCCATAAATTTCTATGTCACTTTGGGCAAGATACTCAAAATATCTTAGCCTCAGCATGGAGATAATTATTTCAGAGTTTCAGTTGAGGATTAAATGGAATAATGCATGTAAAATGCTGGGAAGATTTACTATGTGCTCAAATAAATATTAGTCAATATTATCATTAATGTTATTATTATCATTTTATGTATAAAAGTTATCTGGGTGGCCTTTCATCAATTGTTGGTTTCTTAAACAACTATCAATCACAATGCTCTCCTTTCTATACTTAGAATACTTGATAAAAACATACAGGGGATATTGAATGGCTTTTTAAAAATCATTAGGAAAAAGCACCTGGTGAACGTTAGTGTATTCACAGCCTACAGGAAATTCAATTCAATGAAAAAAGGAAATCCTACATTAGTCTGGAACAAGTGTCAGTCTCTAAAATTGATTTGCGTGAGTGCGGAGTGATAATCTTTAACCCGTTTTTTAGAGGGAGAGCTTTACAAGTGGGTTGTCTGGTAGTTCAGTCTGTTTTAAAAGATATTTCTGTAAACACGCTGAAGTGCTTCCTGTCTCAAACTAGTTCTTGCTGAATGACATGGCATTGTACAGTGTGAGTGCCTGGAGCTTAAAATGCAGGAAACTATAGATCATTCTTAATGAATAAATCATGTGTGTTCTTGCTGTCAATTCTGCTCACGCTTTTGTAGAAGCCAAGGCTAGTACTGTCGTAAACTATCAATAATTAGGAGCAACTAGGTCAGCTATTTAATATCTTGACATAGCAGTAACATCTGTTCGTGTGGATATTCCTTTCTCTTAAAATACTGGAGCACAACTTTAGAAAATTAGTTCTTAAACCTTGGTATCTTTTTTAACCAGGGTTTTTTATTCTTCATGTTAGGCAATGCAATATTCATAAAAGTAAACTATTTTTTT
>NW_006382235.1:0-2200 GCF_000327345.1 Myotis davidii
TTCTTCTTCTTAACAAGGCCTCATCAAAGGAGCCAGGAGGTGATGGGTCTCAGAGTACCAGGGGCCAAGGACCTTCTAAGCAGTGCATCTTCAAACTCATATTAGGTAAGTGGCTCTTGGAAATCTTAACATCAGAATCTTCATGATCTGTAAATGATCAAATGACTTGAGCTAATAATGAGTCAGAAAGGGTCAAAGGCAGTCAGTAAGATGAGGGCAATGGGCTGTGGAAAAGACTAAACGTCAATCTGGCTTCAGTCAGGTGGTGCCAGAGCAAAGTATCCATGTTTCCAGGGATGACACTTTGCTGCTGTTCGTCTGTGATTTAGTCAAACCAAACCAAACATTAAGCCATTCCAAAGGCCATATGCGAAACAAATGATTTCTCTGCCCCCATTCCAACAGCTTAAAATGACATGCAAGTTCCTGGGATCATAAATAATTTCTGGCTTTTATTTGCTTTTTTTAAAAAAAATATGTTTTTCTATTTTGAGCCCACAAACAGGGCATGCACCCTGACCTATGAACTCATGGCGCATGGGTCAATGCTCAACCAGTGTGCCACACTGGCTGGACTAATGGAAGTAGCAAAGACAGAAGTCAATTTAACTTCATTATTAAACACTTTACATTTCCACTACGGCACTGGGACCTAGCGTGAACCTCCCTGGACGTCAGCGCAACCATCGCCCTGTGTCAGGGTTTTTGCTCTCTTCATGATGCGTTCATGATAGATTACCTCCCTGGAGTCCCGGCGCTGTTCTGCTGGGAAGGCTGCTTCCCACCACCGCCCACTTCTAAACTCGGACTCCACTGAGCAGCAATTAATCACGCCCAGCCCCGTGGCATCTCCTAGCTTGTGGTCTTTGCTGTTGGACAGTATTGAATTGTTTAGCTTTTTTCATGCCCTCTCTCAAAATCTCGATGATAAATTGAGGAAAGGGATCCTATGTGATATGTATTAGAAAGGCACAATGTAATGGAAAAAGTTTTGGAGATGACATCTACTTGCAAGATAGATTTGGGCAACTTTTTTTAAATGCCCATGATCTACTTTTATGGCTTTCAAGTCATCCCCTGCTTGCTGAGAGAGAACTTTGGATGCGATTCATACATGACCCCTGTGCTACTTGATGACCAACTTTGTCCAGACCCCTTGTCACCTAATCCAGTCCAATGAAATGAGGTTGGGGTGAGTCTGGGTGTAATCCAGGAGGGCTACATCTGGGCATGGCCATCTGGAGGGCAAGGCCAAACAGGAAAGGCTATTTCTAAAAGGTGATCAACAGCCATCCAGGTCCAAGGAGAGCAAGTGAAGGAATAGGTGGAAAGACCAGGAATGACATCCTGAAGTCTGAGAAGCATGGAAAGTAAACCTTAGATAGACAGGAAGGTTGGCAGCCAAGAGATCCAAGAAAAATAGAGTGAAAGTGACAGCGGAGAGTAGAGCAGGTGCAGCAAACTGCTCAGAATTCAATTCATGAACTCTGGGCTTGTGGTAGACGTGTCTTTTACCTCGCTTGCAACCACAGCCAGAACAATGGCTGGGTGATATATAGTGCCTTCAAAAAATTCTACTGACCAATGCTGTGGTTTCTTTCAATCCCTTGCTAATTTGCACAACCCTGTTTAAGCTATAACTGGGAGCTGCTTAGAGAAGAATGCTGATGAGGAGAGAGAGGGAGAGTATTGTGCTTGCAACTGGCCCTGGTCTGCAATAAACCCTGTCAGCTGGTTGTCCTGCAGACTAGTACTCAGAATTTTGTGGGAGCCCTGGGCCAGGGGTTTGAGTGGATTGATGCAAATCCATTCTCTCACCATCAAACACAGCATGGTGATCACAATGAAGCTGGGTTTATGGAATCACAGCAAGACTACTTTGGGGAATACCTGCACTAGAAGGGTGTTTCATGCATTAGCATTTTGCTCAATGATTATCAAAGGAAGGAAGAGAGGGGGGAATAGTCAATATTATGCGTATCCTTTGCAAGAGAATGAATCTCTGCACTTTCTCTTCCAGAAGACTAATTGCGATTTTCTTCTTATTTTCTACCATTGAAATTTGAGACTGCAATCTCTACTGCTCACCTTGCTCAGCTGGCTGAATAGTCTAGTGCAGAGTGTGCTAAGGAAGTCTGTCTTGCCCCTTCAGCATGTACTAGGGTTTATGTATTTAGATATTCTCTCTCTCTCTCTCTCT
>NW_006382236.1:0-2201 GCF_000327345.1 Myotis davidii
ATGAATTCTAAAATTAAAATGAAATTCTCTTTACATAGAATTCAGCAAGGATCTTGAATATTGTACAGAGGGAATAAAGGGATTGATCAAATATACTTAAAAAAGTATTATTTCTCTGATATGTCCTCTCTATTGTTCTCTATTATGACTTGCTATTATTGTAGAAAATAAGGTAAAGTATTTTGGCCATCTACAAGAGCCTAAGGAATTTTGAGTCCCAAAGGTAGTTGCAGCAATTTCTTTAGTAATACCTATTAGTTTATCAACAGAAAAGCACTTCTTTCTGACCACCTGTGTACATACATATCTGCTGTTGAGTCACTGACACATTAAAGACCACATTGATATAGGCTGACAGAAACAACCTAGTGATCAACCCGAACAAGTGTTTGCATTAACTAATCATTTATACTGTACATAAGAACAGGTAAGTGCACTCACTGTGGGGTGGCAGACAGAGACTAGCAATTCCTTGTTTAGACAGAAAGGTCTGACAAGGAAGAGCTCATTAGGGTCTCTGGAGAGTGGCTGACAGCTGAATAGCTGTCAATTCTGTCAAAAGGCCTTTGAAAATAATTCTTGTTTTTGAATCAGAATTTTCTGAATCACCAGCAGGATGCCAGAAGCACATTGTTTGATTCCTTGACTATTTCCTCACCCTTCAGTGTTATCAGATCTTGCCCAAAGCCTTAGCTGCCTTAGGAACTTTTTAGCTTTGGCATTCATGCCCACAGACAAACCTGGAATTTGTTTTCTCATAAATCCCTTTACTTTCCCCTGCTTCTATTCCAGCTAACTAAGGCAGGCTTTGCTTTGAAATATGCAGTTGCTGTCAATATGTCATCGTGTGTGATCTTGATATTGTATATCTAAGATGAGCAAAATGAAAATGGCAGGAATAGAGTGCTGGCCTTGCAAAAGGAGAACTTGTTCAAATGTCTGTTTTTCAAAAAATAATAAAAATTAAAAATTGCTGAAGACAGATCCATTCTAAGGTTCATACTCTTGACCACCATTCCATACTGAAGAAGAACATTAAAACTGAAAATGGAAAACACCATTTAACAGGGAGGAGAGAGGAGAAAGTAGGGTAGAATTTTGTTTCAAAAAACATGAGAAAATTAGTAAGAAAGGTTATTTTAGGAAATAAAATATTTTAATGGTCTGCCTCTGATTTCTTCTGCTCAGGCACAGCAGAGTCTAAGCTTCTATCCTGGAATTGAGGTCTTATTCTAGAAACACACCACCATGCTGGACTTCATGACTATTCAACTCTGATGTCTTCTCTGCCCATGCATCTCCCTCCCTGCCACAGACACGCCCACTCTCAGTATTCCCCTCACGGCAGTATTACCTGCAGCTCCAAACTCTGCAGCTTTGTATGTCCTGACAACTTATACTAGCGCTTAGCTAAAGTGGGAAGAACCATGATCATAGATATGTTTATGTATTTTCATGTGTGAAAAAACTTTAATAACAATTACTATAAAAGGTATATGAATAATTATCCCCATTTGACAGTTAACAGCACTGAGGCATGTCCATCGCTGAATCAAGGGTATATTGTCAATAAGAGACAAAGTCTGGATTCCTGTTCAGACATGACTCTTAAACCTTTGCTTTGTCTTAACCACCATATTAGACTGTCACCGCTGAAGCAAGTTTCCCTAACCTTGGCTGGTAGTTGTGATTTTCTGAAGTTACAGTATATATGGGAACTTGTCTCCAAGATTCTGAGTAGTTTAAGAATACTTCCTAGGTACTCCTACCATCACTGAATGAATTTCTTTAATGAAGTCATAAATCCTCTGTCTCATCTTTGGAGTGTGGTTACCTTGATTTTCTTCACTATCTGACAACTTCAGAGGTGTGGTAGGGGTTGAGATACTGGCCAACCTGAAACAGGTATAATCATTATTTCCATTTTATAAATGAAAAAATTGAAGCTTAGTAGAGTCATGTGCAGCCAGGTCATGTCAACAAAACTACTTGTGAATGGAAACCTCATCTATTCAGCATTCTGGTGCATACCTAAAATAACTGTTGACTTGAATTGCCCTAAATAACTACTTTCAGTGCAATCTCTGGCCTGTGCCAATTTTCTCATGCTGAGCAGAAACGCCACTGTGTTCCAACACTTTCTGCCCTCTCTTAAAATCTTTTTTCTTCTTCTCCTTTAAAAAAAATAAATTATATATATA
>NW_006382237.1:0-2201 GCF_000327345.1 Myotis davidii
AGAGGTTATGAGACCATTGTCCTCCATTTGTTGAATCAGCTCATTAAAACTATTAGAATTAAAACTTGTTTGCAGAATCTGGACACAGCAATATCAAATTCACCCCAAAGAGAAAAAAATGCAACAAAAATAAACAATGACTGGAACTGCATAAAATAGTTAAAACAACTTTTTAATTTAAAAATTCAATAAATATTAATTACCTACTGTTCTTAATTATACATTAGGTTTTACATTAGAACTAGCTTCCTCGGCCTGTCGGCCCATCATCAAGTGGCACAAAATATAACCCTAGGTGTTTCAGGTGGCTATGTATTGGGTTTAAGGTCACTTTTCTATGCATACCTGTAGAGTCATTCATTTTGACTTTACATGCTTCGTGCTTGGTCTGAATTGATGGATACCATCTTGTTCCTAGAAGCATTTTACCATGTGCATTCTCTGCTCACAGAAACAGATCCTCTATCTCCAATTAATTGGGGCTTAGGCTCTCCCAAAACAATTCATCAAGTTCCCATTCCCATCAGAAAACAGCCTCTAGCTCTCTGTTAGTTTGTCTCTGAGTAACAGGCCTTGAGTTAAGTGAATGATTAACACTCCTTCCCTGTTAAACTTATAGCACACAGTCCTATGCAGTGCAATAATGTTTAATTTGGGGAGACAGATACTGTGTCATATCATCTTATTTACTCAGAGAGCATTTGGGGAAGGAAGGATGAGAAACTAGGAAGTTACTCTTCAAGTAAGACAACACACTGGACTCTTAATAACCTCTCACCTCACTTCCACCTAATGAAAATATTTTCCTTGTGTGTTTAAAACTATACTTTATTTAGTGAGGTAAACACTCTGTTGGCTGGATAATATAGTAATCAGGCACACCTAAATGAAGAATAATTTAACCCACTTCATAACTGACTGGATGTTTTGAAGAGGGGAATGAGGAATGAAATGATATAAAAATAAGAAATACATGGCTAAGTCAAGAGAGTTTGGTATAAGAGAAGAGCAAGGAGGTGGAAGAAAGGAGAATAATATGTCGGTTGAAGTTGAAAAAATGTGAATCAAACACTAACTGGCTTATTTTCTCTTCTCCTGGTCCATCTTCCTATTAGTCTGCAAAATAAATGCACCACAGTTCTAGGTCTGCTGCCAATGTTAAACATTTCCAAAACATTGCTTATAGTGTCCTTTGACTGCTGACAATGAGTTCTATGGTTATTTCATGGGAGCAAAACCGGAAAGAAAATTATAAAATTGTCATGAATCATTGGCCTAGAGACCTTAAAGATCATTTATTTTAACCCCTTTCATGTTTCATGGGGTCAACTGAGGCTCTGAGAGGGGAAACAACTTTCTTTCAAGGATGAACAGAAAACAGAAGCCAGGATAAAGACTAGAATTCAGATTTTCCCATTCCTAGCTCAGAAATAGTCTTCATGTTGCATTTTTAAGGAGTCATATTTACTTAACTAGGATTACCAAGGGCCAATGCTCTTCTTTATCAGAGTGAATGAACTAAAAAAAGAGTTTTCCAATCCCACCCTGCCTCTCCATGCCCACACCCATTCCAATCACCTCCCAGCACTCTGCTGCCTCCACTTCTTAACCTAAAATATTTCTCAAGAACTCAGGTGAACTTTGCAGGTCTCTTAGTTTGGAGTAAAATGCTATAGCGTCAAGATGTACATATGATTTTAATCCCCTAGAGCTATTTCCATCATCACTGATAAAGCCCTGTGTTTATATAATACCTTTCCCCAAAAAGCCAAGGGTGATTTATGAACATTATCTCATTACACAATAAGTAATTATCCTAAGAGATAAGTGGGCAATTTTATTTGCTTTATACACTGAATCAGACTCATTCTCCAGCAATTCCAGAGACAGTCTTATAGTTTAGAGTAAAAGCTTTCAAACTAATTTTAACTATGAACCCCTTCATTCTCTAATGAATGCCAGTGCAGTGACAGGTAACTCTAACTTCTCCAAAATACCACAACTCATCTACATCTAAATACAGAATTAATCTTGTCAGTGGCTCAGACTGTGTTAGATTGTTTATAGTTCCTCAGGGGTACGAGGTTCCCTCCTTCCTTTGTGCATATCCCTCCTCTACCCAAAATATTCTCTCCATAACCTCCTTCACTTTGTTAGCTCTTACTCATCCTTCCAATTCCAGCTCCAGAATCCCTCCCTCA
>NW_006382238.1:0-2202 GCF_000327345.1 Myotis davidii
CAGGTGCTTCTCATGAATTCTGGAAGGCCACAGAAAGTTAAAAAAAGGCGGGGGGGGGAACCTTGAGAATCAATCTGTACCAAAATAATCAGCAGAGGAATTGTGAAGCCCTATAGGAGGAGGGTACATACCGCCTCAGACCCCAGCCAGCCTGCTCTTCAGGTTCGCTGAGAGCCTGTCTGCGCTTCCTAAGCCAGATGTATACGTTTTCTTGCTTCGCTTTTTCAATGAAGGGACATGCTTTAATAGCTTTAATAAATTGGTTTCACAACACAGTCAAGGTCTCTTGTGTAAATTCATTTATATGAGAAGACAAGGATCAAGTTGGGAACAGCCCTCTCCAGGACTCAGGGAGCTGCCCTGTCTGACAACACCTCTCTAATGTCAATAAAGCTATTATAATTGTAACCTGCATGCCTTTTTCTATACGACCAACTATAGGCCTACTTTTGCCCACCCCATATATTCTGGATACAAATTCTTTATCAAATACCTAATACACAAATATTTTATCATGGTCTGTATTTTGATTTTCATCCTCTTAATGTCTTTCCAAAAGCAGAAGTTTTTAAGTTTGATGAAGTCTAATTTATCAATTTGTTCTCTATGGGTCCTGTTTTAGGTCTCCTAATCTAAAAAAGTTTTGCCAACCCCAAATCACACAGGTTTTCTCCTCTGATGTTTTGCTAGTAGTGTTACAGGTCTGGGTTGTATATGCAGATCTGTGATGCATTTATAGGTATTTTTATATGAGATGTAGATATGGATCAAAGTGGTTTTTTGTTTGGTTTTGCATGCAGATAACCAATTGTCCCAGCAGCTTTACTGAAAGATGATGTTACCAGTAAGTTGACTTTACGCCTTTGTTGAAAATATGGCGCCCATGAATGTGCAGGTCTATTTCTGGACTCTCGATGCTACCTCATTGCTCAATTTACCTATCTTTATGCCAATACCATCCTTCTTGTTAAGACATTTTATAATGTCTTAAAATCAGGTGGTGTTAATTCTCCAAATTTGTTCTTCTTTTTCAAAATTGTTCTGAATATTCATTCTAGAACATTTGTATTTCCACATTCAAATTCAGTTTTTGTCAATTCCTACCAGAAAGGTTATTGGGATGTTGACTGAGATTGCATTGAACTTATAAAGTTGGGATAAACTGCTATCTTGAGATTACTGAGTCTTCCTACCAATGAATATGATAGATTTTTCCAATTATTTAGGTTATAAACTTTATCATAGTGATGTATTTATGATTTTTATTTGTTAGTATATAAAAATATGATTAACTTTTATATTGATTTTGTTTCCTGCCACCTTATAAAACCCACTTGCTAGTTCTATTGTCTTTTGTGTTATAAATTCAATAGGATTTTCTAACTAGATATCATGTTGTCTACAAATAAAGTTGTCTTTAAGATCTTCAAGTCTTTTATTTCTACTTCTTGTTGTGCTGCTCTGGCTAGAACCTCCAAAACAAGGTTGAATTAAAGTGGTGAGAGCAGCATTCTTGTCTTTTACTTGCTCTTACGGGGAAAGCGTTGAGTCTTTCATCGCTAAATATGATGTCACCTGTAGCATTTCTGTAGAGGCCCTTTATCAGTTTCAGGAATTTTGCAGCTTAGCAATGCCCTGTGAGTCATACTGGGTTTTTTAGTTTGGCTGATGGGACCAGGTCCTATTCCTGACCCTGGGTGAATTCTGGACACTGTTCTATGAAAATCTCTCAAACTATTATCAGGTAGAAAAAAATTCTTTTCTATTCCTAGCTTGCTGAGAGTTTTTAGCATGAATAAATTTTGTTTAATGCTGGGTGTTTTGTGTTTCTCTGTCTCCTGTTATGATCATGTGGTAATTCTTGTTTGTTGTGATAATACCTTGATTGAATGATGATGTATTCTCTTTTAATGAAAAGAATGTGGCACCATTCTAGGAAGATATTGAAACCTCATCCAGGCTCAGAAGGTAACAATGGGGCAGTGGAGGAGTGCCACCTGAACTGGGCGCTTGTTTGCCATGAAGTTGTCATTTCGTCCCTCACTGGTGATGTGTTCAGTAAGTGATGTTTTCTCCTGTGATCTGAGAGTAGTTTCTGAGCCTCCAATGGTATGCAAGTTGAATTTCATTACATTTTTTTGAGTTATTTCCAAAAAAGTTTACCCTCTTCTCAGTGGAAAAAAAAATCTGATAGACAAACAC
>NW_006382239.1:0-2130 GCF_000327345.1 Myotis davidii
TTTTACAGCCAATTCTATTCAATATCTTTATTGATAACTTGGAAGAACAAATCTATTATATGCTTCGCAGTTGTACAGAAGATATAAAGGACAAAGGTGAGTTGAAACTTATATCAAGGTTTCTTTCTGGGAATGTCAAAGGTGTAAGGAGAGTGGGGCAGGAATAGATTCAGAAAATAAGAGATTCCTTTCCTTGCTGAGCTTGTCCTTTCCATGTGCAACCTGTCATATCTTTTACACAGAACTGGAAACAGAAATTACCCAAAAGAATATATAAGAATTTGCATGTTAATAATTTCATTAAGCAAATATTTATTGCTTTAGGTGCAAATAATACAGGCTGTGAGATGTTCCATCACCCAGAATACTGGACAGAGTGAGAAGTTTAAGGAGACCTGCAATACTCCAAGTCAGCTGGAGGTGGCTTTCTTTTCATGTCTAAAAGCAGGGTTGCATATCGGGGGGAAGAATGTGCCCCTACTACATAGGTGGCTATTTAAGAAGAGGTGACCTTTCAGGGCAACAGAAATGGAGAAGAGGTAAGAGAGATTGTATAGGGAAGGGCACATCATTTTAATGTGATAACCAGTGGACCTTTGCCAATCTTAACTGAATTTTCAATTCTGTGCAGGAAGTAGGAACTGGATTAGCCTTGAGCTAAAAGCCCAGAAGTCATAAAACATGTAAAATAAAGTTATGGAGTTGGGAAATGGACAGAAAAAAATGTAATAGGTTGCACAGAATCTCAGAGTTGATTTTGTGCGTCACCTGTACATGAATACCTGCCAAGAAAAGGATCCACAGGAGAACATGTATTTTAGATGAAGGCAAGAAAATGTTATCCTGTGGCTTCAACGATAACTTTAACATCCTTTACTGTGTTTCTCTTTCCTAATATTACAAATGCAGTGAAGTGAAAGGCCCACAGTGATGCTTTTGGGCTGATGTGTGTGCATCCCCTTCTTATTGTGCTGCAATTGCCATTTGCTAAACAAACCAGAATTCACCCAGTAAGTCTTTTCTAAAACAAGCCTAAATGGAAAGTTTATCAAGTTCTTTGAATGAGTCATTCAAGATGGTATAATCTTTTCCCATTATTACTCATTTCTGTATGCTTGGATCCCAGCTGGACAAGAGAGAGCAAATGCCAAACAAGAACAAAAATGGTTTTTGTTGAGGTGTTTACAGAATAAGCAAATGCTGGCTTTAAATTGGAATTTAACTCAGAGTTCCATCTAATCGTCCCTGTTGAAGATTAAAAGTGCTGCCTTAAGGCAGTAATTCTTAAATGATTGTTCAAAGTGTTTGCTCTAAAATAAAATTTCCATTATTTTAAAGTTGTCAACCAAAAATGTTTTCATCATAAAGTTAGACAATTGTAAAGGATGTCATTTGGGGGTATATTTTAAATATTGTCATTCTAAAATTAACATGTAATATCAGCCTTATAAAAACACTCAGTGGAATCTAATTACTATAATGATTTGAATACTACTGTCATCCATTAAACATTGCTTCCCTTTATGAGCCCATGTGCCCCTTGGAGAGTTTGGGGTATTCCCAGGGGAAGCAACCCTGCTTTGGAGACCACTGCTTTAAGATACACAGTCCTTAAAGTACTCTCAGATTTTTAGTATCTTACCTATCTGCATTTATAAGCATGTGTTCTCTCAGTTGGCTGTGATTGCTTTCCAAACTTAGAATGGGCCTCTGGTTTTCCACGTCAGAAAAGCTTTTCTATGGGGAAAACGGAATACAACAGCATGATTAAAATGTTTCGTTTCTTACTTCTAGACCTGAAAGAAAGTTTGAAATGCAAGAATCAAGACACATTTGAAAATTAAGAAATAGAAGTAAAAAAGACATATTGTAAATTCCCAGCAACAGTCAGCCCGGAAAAAGAACTTCAGATTCAGTGGGGAGCCCTGAGAGAGGTGTAGGTGGGATAATCCTTGGGAGAGAATTGATCTCTAAATAACGTCATTTCCTAAATCCAATCACCCTCTCCCATTAGCCAGATTGAACTCACTGTTCATTCAGTAATACATATTGAGTACTTACCATGTGCCAGGCACTCTGCTAGAGCAAACACTTTGAAAACTATCTGTTATAAACAAGACTAGAGGCCCA
>NW_006382240.1:0-2203 GCF_000327345.1 Myotis davidii
CACACCAAGCTCAAAAGGTTCGCCATCACTGGCGTAGGGAGTATTAATATCTTCGAACACCCAGCTGTTTTCACAGAGGCAATCTTGAACACTGAACATGCATACATTGCTTTTGCTCACAGAACTAATGCAGATGGGGAGCAGGACTGACTGCAAACAGGCATGAGCAATCTTTTGGAGATGATGGAAACGTTCTGAAACTGTATTGTGGTGATGCTTGCATAACTTTATTAACTTACCCAACAGGACTGAATTGTCAATAAAATACAATACAAATTAAAAACAAAAAGGAAAGAAAGAAAAAAGATAAGCCCTCTGTTAGAGAGAAAAGGGTCACCTGTATATATTGGGCATGTCCTTCACCATGAGCCTCCACAGGTACTTGTACAGATACGACAGCGAGGTGAAAGCCCATTCTAACAACTCAGTGTCCTGAGTCTCCAGGATTGAGGTGACAGTCAGAAAAAAATCCCGAAAATGTGGATAGAAGTCTGTCTGCAGATCTCGTGCCAGCTGTACAACCAAACTGGATTAACAACAAGAAAAGTAACATTTGTGAGACATACAGACCAAAAAACAAATACTGCAAGTCTATTTCATAAACGATAGTTGATCGCCTATGATGACAGGATTAATTAAACCTTCCGAATCAAATCTCAAGAGAGGTATAACGTTTTTCATATTTCAAGAATTCAGCAAAGATAAGGCTAAAGCAAGAAGGTACATTCCATCACAAATTATGGTCAACCATTCCTATTGTATTAAAGAAAAACGGGGCTCTCTGAAAAGTATGAAACAAAAGCAAAAAAATATATGCCTAAGATTCAGCTTTATGGCAATGCACTAGTATTCAGACTAACAGAAAAGGTAATTTCTTATTTTTAAACATCAGATCTAAGTCATATGTAGCTATAAACACAACCATTCATAAAGTTCAGACAAATATCCATGAGCTTTCTCTCAACATGCTACTTACTCCAAAAGGGGTTGATAAGCAAAACTGTTCTTGATTTGCAGGTGAGTCTTCAAACTCTGAACTATCTCGTTTTGATGATAGACCAGCTGATTGAATGATTGACATTTGTCAATAACTTCTTTGTAAAATTTCCCTGGATGAAAAAAAAGAAGTTCTGTTTTCCTATCATACCATGATTTAGTTGTTTTGAACATATAAAGTGCAAATGACAGGTATTAAAATAGAAACAAAGTAGAAAATACCAAAGTGTTCCGTAAGGTTCAATTCTCTCCATTTCAGCAAACCTTCAAAAAAGTAGGTTTCAACCTCCTGTCAAGATTAAAGCAACCCATTAATTATTTATTTCAAAGACAAACCATAATCAAAGTAAATAACAATAGTGATAGAGTAATATCTTAAGACAATGATGACGATAGTTAAGCATTAAACTTTTATTTCTTAAAAAAGGGCATTAGCTAACATACTTGAAAAGCATTCAAGAGTACTATACAATAGTACAGTAAGGAGAGATGCTTAATCTGGTTGTAGCATATAATTCTCTAAAATCTATAAAACAGTCATACTAAGGAAAAAACTTTTTTTTTCTATTATTTTTTACACTTTTAGGCCCATAAAAATCTACTGACTCTTCACAGTTCTTTAATCTTAAGGGGAAGTAATCTGGCATTTCTTATTAAAATGAAAACCAGGTATAGTCTTTGACCCAGTAAGTCCCCCTTTGGAGATATTTCTTATAAAACTTGCAAAGATACAAGCATATAGATGTTTATTTAGCTTTATTGTAGTGGGGGAGAGAACATAAAACAGCCTAAAAATCCAACATAGGAAAATGGTTGGAATAAGTTGTGGTCTCTACATACTAAGATATATTATGTGGCAATTAAAATGATCTCTACCATACTGAACAAGAAGGAGGTTGATGATATACCCCCCCAAAGTGATAAAGTTCCACAGCCAAGTGTACAGTAGGATCCAATTTTTCTTTTTTAAAAAGACCTCTATAAACATTCACACATATTTTATGAGAGAAAAGCATGGAAGAATACACATACACCAAACTGCCAATATCAGTTTCCTCAGTAATAGGGGTGGAGGGATGAGATAATACAATAGTCTAACTTCATCACTTTATTTAGCTTTTTAACATAGTATATATTACTTTGTAATTTGAAAGTTAAGACCAATAAATTATTACCATACACGTGTATATGCATGTGTATATATATG
>NW_006382241.1:0-2203 GCF_000327345.1 Myotis davidii
CCCTGGGGAGTGTAAAGCTTTAGCTTCCTGGTGGAGCTGCCCAAATAAGATGCTTAGAATCTTGGGCCTTTCCTTTGCTCTTTTCCTGTTATTAATAACGAGGTTAATTGCAACAGCATCACTAACATTGCCTGAATGTTCTCTGTCGTTTCGTCAGGTGAAGTTATTTATTCCTGACATCCTCAAAGGGCCTATAAGCATCCTCACTCCTAGAGTTCTCATTGTATTTGGCTGCATTCCCTGTGTCTTCTCGCTCCTTCCTGAGATCCTTCTGTACCTGCAAACCTAGACATAGAGTCAGGTGTCAGCATTTCCCAGGGGCCAATAGCAATGTCAGACCTAAGAGAGAAAACATATTCCCCAGGAGAACTGAAAAGCTTTGTCTATCTATATCTGCTCAATTAGGGAAATAAGTGTAGGAAAGGGTTTTGAAGTTGCCAGGCTACGGAGAAACAGCATAACTTTAAATCCCACTTAAAATGTCTTTAACACATTTTGAAGTATTTCTGAATCCAGTGTTTTAGCACAAGCAGCAGAAAGTTGCTCTAATTAGTTGCTTGGTTGATGAACTGAAACGTGGGTTCAACAAAGACCCACACTAAATGAAGTTAAGATGCCAGCAATTTCTTAATGCATGATGAAAGAGGGACTCCAGAGACTTACAGAGATGTAAATATTGGAGTGGATTTAATATGTGCAATGCCCCCTGTCCAAACCCAGCTCTTCTCTCAAGGTCATGGACACTCGTAGGAACTATTGTGGCTGAAGTACTTCCCTTAATTTCGAGGGAATAACACAATTATGCATGGCTAAGACCAGGCAGTGATTACCATAGCCAGGGGACCTTAGGGGCCAAAACCACAGCATTAGGGGTCAGAATGATCTGCTGTGAGATTATCTTTGTGGGGGATAATAAGTAAATGGGCATCCCCCTAAGTTCCTCATGTAATGAAAGGAAAAAGAAAATAAGTAAATTAAGTTCTACAAACATAGGGCAACCAAGAGAGTCCTAGTCCTCATATATAATACCCCAATCCGAGCCAAGTCAAAGACGCCAAAGTTTATTGAATAAAGGGGAGGCTGAGTAACATTGAAAAAGGCTCTCCAACCACATCAGCACAAAAGGTTAATCCTAACCTCACATGAGGGGGCCTGTGGCCATTTTCCAGGATAATTGTGCAGTGGGGGAAGGGAAATATCTGATTCTTCAGATTTCATTAAACACTGGTTCATGGCATAACACTCATTCTTTGGCTCCTTGATAGCCCTACGTCCCACCATTACTAGGACCTGATTCTCTTATCCTCCGTTGTTTTATTGTAACATTCTCTATATATCCCTTACAGAACCAATAAGAACCTGTACATATGCCAGATCCAGAGTACTTACTGGGAATAACTGTCCTCAACAGTTAGTAAAGCGCACATATTGGCTTCTTGACACCTAGAGTAGGGTCCCAGTGGAAGCACCTGACCATAATATAATGTGAAGTCCAGAGCTGTACCACTGGGGAACTGCAGAAATGTGTTCCACTATTGAAAACTGGGGCAGGAGGTGATGATCCAGGTTGTTAAACAGAAGAGATGGGTCTTAAAGAATTACAATACAAACCATTACCAGATGGTGACTGTAACTGTAGCTATCTGGTTGTCCCAGGCTATTGGTCAAGCCTTATGATCCACTGGGTCCAATGATGCTAAAGTGCTTGTGGAAGATGAAGATCTTCATAGAAACCAGGTCAATCCTCACCAAGAGAAGAACAACAGAAATGCAGGTTTGGGAGAAAATATATATCTGTTTGATTTTTGAATAATAGCTCTTGACTTTCTATTGGGTTTTAGTGGAAACTCAACACCCAATCATGGAGCACCAGACAAAGATGAAACCGGGCTTTCCATCATGAAGTGAGAATCATCTGACCCATCAGGCCACAGAGCCAGGCATTCCTAGCAGCACCATCATTAATTAGAGGTGGAATACAAAGCACTGGCCCAACAAGTCACAGCAAGTTGTAGGAGCAAGTCTTGCTTACTATCTGAGTGCCTACTCCTTTGTTCTACGCTTTTGCCCTTGATCCACACCCAGGGCCTTCCAGTTAAAGGTCATGGAAAGCAGTAAAGCAGAACCAGGCTTTCAAGTGCCTCTACAAAATGTATGGAAACTAGGCCACGCTGAAGTTCTGTGGAATTACAGCTTCACTCAA
>NW_006382242.1:0-2203 GCF_000327345.1 Myotis davidii
GTTCTTCCTAGCTCTCAAATTTTGGTACTCCAAACTGTCTTGGGTAATTTATTCAGTAATTGTCCATCACCAAAACCTATAACATTCTTTCATTTATTTATTCATCCAGTCAATAAATAAATATTTGTTTGGGGCTTACTATGATCTGGGAGCTTGAGACTGAGCATAGAGCCAGACAGGTGCGTCCATGATCTCGTAGAGCTCACTTCTTATATATATTTGAAAACAAATTAAAAATGTAAAACTTATAAAGGCTACACAGAAAATAAAACCGAATGCTGGTCTAAAGAATGGCCGGAATAGGAGCTGCTTAACATAGCATGATTGGAGGTGTTTCTGAAGAGGTAACATTAGGGCTGAAATAAAAATGATCTCAGGGTTTAAAAAAAGTGATCTCAGGAGGCTGCCATCAAAAGGTGTGTGGAAAAGTATTACAGCCAAAGGGTACAGCAATTACAGGCCCTGACAGGGAAGGTCAGTGTGGCTACAGCATCAGCTGCAAAGGGAACAGAGCCCTGAATGCAGACTAGGGAGGCAGTGGGTACCAGATCAAATCCAGCCTGTTGGCTGTCCTTAGGAGTTCCATAGAAAATGATTCCATTAATGACAATAAATGCCACAAGTGTGGGTCTATCACTAGTATGTGCCCTCTTCCGCTCTGTGGTTCCCAGTACTCCCAAGGCGTCCCTGCCATCAGCACCTCTGCTAGCGTCCTAGTAGTTCTATTCCACCTTAATGCCCCTCTTCTGAAAGGTAACCTTAAAGTGGGTCATTTTTTACAAGCCAAGATTTAATTCTGTCATAATTGAAGGGCTGAGGTGCAACCCTCCCATCGTTTTTCACATGTTAATTTTTCTTCCTTCAGCCAATAGGAAGCAATGGTTAAGAGCTTAGGCTTTAGATTGCATCAAAACCAGGTTCTGTTTCTGTTTTTTGACACTTATGCTGTAACTAGAGCAATACTTTACCTTTCTGAGTCTTTTCATCTGAAAATTATACATTTACCTCAGAGTTGTAAGGATTAATGAAGATCATGCACATTAACCCTCAATGGATGGCCATTAATAATAATGATGCTATTCAAAAAGCAAAAACCACAGAACTTTGCAGCACAAAGAAATGTTTGTTCTTACCTCATACATTCCTCTCATTTTATATTTAAGACTCTCTGAAGCTTAAATAATTTGTCAATGATCACAGAGTCAGGTCAGTGAGAAGTAAACCAGATTTCTCTAGTCAACATTCTTACTGAGGAATAATTCAACCATTCACCACTTGCTTTAGATTTGAGGTTGGGTTTTATGAGCTACATAATCATTATCTGAGTAAATCACAAATACAGTCTGATTCTTGCTGGGGAAAATTGTGATTGGAACAGTGTGTGGCTTAATAAATGCTATGTATTAGGCTTGACAGATTCAGAACCAGGAACTACACTTTTCATTCAATTTGTTAAGTGGGAAAGTCAATAAAAAGATGTGATTCCCATGTAGCTCTCATCCACCAAATGTGGATTGTAATTTAAAGACAAAGCTCAGAAAAGGAAATAAATTTCAGGTGATAGAAGAGCTTGGGTAAGCAAATTATTGGGCATAGTGGGTATGTTAACTTCGGACTAAAGTCTAAGGGAGCAGCTGTTAGGGCATGTAATTATGTGAAACCTGCCAACTACCAGGAAAGGGTCTTCTTCTAAGCTGAAATGGCAGCCTAATGTGGGTGTCCACTTCACCTCAAGTAATTATTTTCACGGCACTTGGTTTGTTTTCTTTGTATTGCTTCTGACAACTTGAAATCATTTCATGTGATTGATTACTATCTTTCACAGCCCCCAGTTTCCAACAGAACTTTAAGAGACCAGAAATCAAATCTATCTTATACACCTAGTAACCCCAATACCTATTATAACATAGCCCAGCATGTAAACAGATGGTCAGTATGTGTGGAATAAGTAAATCCTTGTGTTTGCCTAGTACGTGGTTAAGCATATTAGGCTGTGATAAGGACCAGTGAAATGAAGGGGAAATACTGGTTAATCTCATTTCCTGAGCCCCACCTCCCAAAAAAGGAAACAAGTATTTTATCTTAGCCAAAAAGAACCTAAAACCTATCATATAAGATACAGGTTAATGTGTGTCAAATCTTGGGTGGAAAACCCACAATGAAATTAGAAGGTAGAATATAAAGAGCCATTTTTAGTAATGAA
>NW_006382243.1:0-2203 GCF_000327345.1 Myotis davidii
AAAGAACTTCTTGTGATTTTAGGGTTTTGACCCTGCATTTGTCTGCTTTGTGTGAGCTTCCCAATAGAAAGATGCTATCTGGTGAGTGTGTGACATGGGAATTAGCTTACAAAGGCAAGATTGCACAGGACTTAGCCATGTGTGTCCATAAAATCTCCAAGTATAATGCCCAGACATAGTGATAAGTTTGACTTATTTATTTATCTCTGATTACTACAGTTAAGCGAAAAAAATATTGTTTACTTTGGTTCTATGCTTTACTCAGTTATTTCAAGTGGTTTTTGAGACCGCTCTGTTTCATTTGAAAGTATTCCTTTCACCATGGTGCATGGGAGGGGAAAGTCCTATTCTAAAAGGGAATAAATAGAAAGTACTTAATCCAAATTCATAAAATCTTAAAGACTAGAAGCAACTTTGAGATCATCAGTGTAATCTCCTGAAGGTAATCATCTGGCCTCACTTGAGCATTTCTAGCGATTATAAACTCATTATGTTTTAGAGTCTTTCTCTTTGGGGAAATTACTAGAAGTTTTCTGAGATTAAATCTGCATACTGTAATTTCTACATCTCAGAGAGCAATACAAAGATGATGATTAATCATTTCATATAAAATAGCAGTTATTTTATGCCCCTTCAAATATTTGAAGGAAGTTTGTTCCCTCCCACTCTCCCTGTCAGCCTTCTACTACCTACCATCTCCCTCCCCAAGGTTAAACACATTTACTTTCCCAACCACTTCTCATAGAACGTTTTTAGCGTTTCACCAGACTAACTTTCTCTAGACAAAATTACAGTCTCTATAATATTCAGCTTAGTTTCAGTCAAGTAGAATCACTTGAAACCAAGTGGTTTTTGCTCCAACTAATGCATCTGAAGCAGGTGGGGAACTCTGAAGAATTTCATCTCACTTGGAGACAGTCACTTTTAGTTGACGTGGGATGTGGCCTGGATATCAATATTCTCTAAGAAGTCTCTCAGTGAAGAAGAGGTAGGATTCTTCTATGCAAATCACCTGGGGCAGGAATTTAGGATGGAGGACACAGTTAACTAATAAAAGTATGACTAGGTCTAATCAAATCTTGACAAGCCTATCTAAGCATTTTGGGAGAAGGTAACAGTTACCATTCATCAAGTGCTAAGTATGAACTCATTTAAGTATAAACTTATAAATAAGAACCTGAGACTCAAAGTAACTGGTGACATGAACAAGGTGATATTGTCAAGGACAAGGAAGCAAGGAGATTCCATACCATACTAGTTGATCCTTGAGCTAACTTTGCTCTTGATCAGCTGTCTATTTTGGCATACCTGGCCCTCCTAGACAGAGGGCTAGAAAATGGTGTTGGTGGCTGTTGGGTTATAAGGTTAGTTTTTAGTCTGCTGATAGAGTGAAAGCTGGGTGAGACCTTGCTATCCCAGATTACCTGGGGACAGGCACAGGGCAGACCCAGGTAGATGAGTCACTACCACTGTTGCCCTAGCTCCTCATCCTTGCCCACAGAGCATTCTGAATACAGGAGGCAAAGCTGGGGATGGCGGACAGTTCTTGAAAGAGGCAGGTTGCCTGGCTACAGGGACATTAATATAGTGGAAGCCAGTAGGCATGGAAGTCTTTAACTTGACTCTCATGTTCACCAGAGCATCAGGTCTTTCTCCAGGAAGTATGTGAGGGGAAAAAAGAAAAGGGCTGCCACCTTGAGCTGACTTAAAACACTGATCACTTTGATATACTGGCCGCCCCATTCTGAATGTTCATTCCTGATATCCTTTCAGACTTGAAGAACTGACTACTTGAGACACACAAACAAACCATATTAAATACTCTGACAGCCTTGGGATATCCTGGCCATATCATATAAAGAATTTTCACAGATACATTGTCCTATGCAGGTTCTCATGGAGCCATTGTGGTAGAGGCAGTAATGAGAAAGCTTGCAGACTCTAGGGGGCCCTTTTCTATTATTTTAATTTGTAATATTATTTAAAAATCCTGAACTTTGGCTTTTATGCTCATCTGTTTTATTTTTCCAGTCACTGTAAGCATTAAGGAACACTGGCATGGGAAAGGGGAACTGGCATAGGGAAGGGAAGACAGAAAATGCAGGTCAATTATTAAGCTGCCTACCATCGTGGGTAGCTTAATTACATGGAGAAACTCTGAAAGTAGCGCAAACCCAAGCCTAAGAATTATCCTGCAGTGGAG
>NW_006382244.1:0-2203 GCF_000327345.1 Myotis davidii
TTACAAAGCTACAATTCAGAGAGTCCTTTTGGCTCTAAAGTTTAAAGATTTTAACGTGTTCGAGAAATAATTCTGCTGAGGTGCTTTCTCTCTGTAGCAAAGATTGGACACCCAGACCAGTTTTGCAACTTTGTAAATTACAGAGTGCAGGGGTTTAGATTCAATTTAGATGCAATCAAGTAATCTAGAGGTCAGGTAACACAGCCTAGGAAGAATGTACACAACCTCCCAAACTTTTTCTGATGAAACTTTTTATTGGCCTACCTGAGTGTGAGCTCTCAGCCTTGTTTTTGTCTTTAGCTGTTTCTGTTTGGATGCAACTCGTGGCCTCCAAGTTTAATAGAGTATTAAACTTGTTTCCTCATTTGTCTGTACACTTTAGAAACTTGTGCATTTCAATTAGTCACCAGCCTGAAGTGTTAATCCTCCAGGCGTAAAAGGTTGTCATTTCTAAAGAGTAGTCTCATTATGTTGCTTAATTATACAAAATTGCCAGGAGTTGAGCATTTATTTAACACTTTATGTACATTCTTTACTTAACCTGCATGGGAATACTATAATGCAGATATAGCTCATTTTACAGATCAGAAAACTTCAGAAAGTAGCTTGTCCATGGCCACACATGCTGGTAAGTAGTACAGACTATCTGACACCAGACTATCTCAATATCGAGATTAATCAACTGAATCATTTAGGTAATTTTAAAAAGACATCATTTTTCAACAAAATTGAATATTGAGAAACTTCCTCAAACATTAACCCTAATATTTTCTCCTGTGTTTCCTGTTCCAAAAGAGAGTATCTATATCAAATCCTGGAACCTGAGTAACTCCCAATTAGCCCAGGAGAATGACCTAGAAAGAATGCTCAAGGACATACATAAGATTACCTTGGGATAATTTCTTTGATTTCTACTCTAACCCACAGGTTGGGGCATTAGACAAAATACTTTGAGCAGATTCATTTGTACAATAATGTCTTCTTTATTGCTATAACACAAAATAGGTTAAAAAGTGAGGAAAAAATGAGTTTCAATAATATTGTAGAAAAAGAGGACCCATCTTTTATATTTTTAAGGGTAAATAGGTTTATCATTCCTATAAGAGACCGAGTTATAAAAAATGTCCCTTTGTGAGACGTCTTCTTCTTGTTACCATGGGACTACCTTTAATGTTATGAAACTTTCCCAATAAAGTCACTAGGATCCCAAGTTCCCAAGTGTCTCCCTTTTCCCTGGGGTCTACTGGTGCTTTGGCACTTGCTGGGCTCATTCCAGCACTGCTCTTCTGCCCTCACTGATATCACTCGTCACACCTGGGAATGGAAAAAGGTCTTCCCCTTTCAGCATTTGCACTTGGCTCACAAGCGCTTTATAAATTCTTCCCTGTTGGCTGCAATGACACCTTTGATAGTGAATCAATGTTCTGCTTGACACAATTCTTTGTCAAAAGATCAACTTGGGCTCCAAGCTGACTCACGTGTCTCAATTGTTTTCTATCAAGATGATGATTTTACTTCATGGTAATTAGAAATGATCTTTATCCTCCCAACCCCCAATGCCTTTTTTTTAAAGGCTTAACCCCATGTTGGATTCCACACAAATCACATTTATTTCATGGTCTTTCAGGAGCCCTAGGAACCACAGTGAATATCTGTGAGCATCTTCAGGACAATTTTTTGTTCCTAGGACTTAACAAGTGTCAATGTCCAATTATTGAGTTGAATTAATGTATAAATTGATGAAACATAGCTAAGTAAGCATAATAGTTATATTATTACATAAGAAACATATAGCATAATATTTATGTATTTAAATGTACTATGTAATTGCATACATTTTTTAGTCTTTATTATTTCTTTATTAAGATATGTAACTTTTAACAAAGTACAACTGTACCTTTGTATGGAAACACTTCTTATTGGAGAATGATATCCAGGCCTACATTAATAAAATGATGGGAAGCACTTAGGACAAAGATGAATTTATATCTACACCCATATCTCTATCTAGTTAGTGATACTCTTTCACCTTAATCTCTTTTAATATTTGTCTCAATACTTTTTCTTCATGCTTTTAGTACTAATAGTAAAGACTGACATATGCAGTTTAAGAATTCATTATAAATATGTCTCCTATCCCTTGGCTGATTTGGCTCATTGGATGGAGCATTAACCTGCAGACTGAAAGGTCCCAGGTTCAATT
>NW_006382245.1:0-2202 GCF_000327345.1 Myotis davidii
GACATGGGAATCATAGCCTAATTGAAATGGTGGAACTATTCTGCATTAGGCGCTTCTCTCCTACTTCCTAAGTGGACTCTTCCAAGAACCAGCAGAGCGCTGGGACTGCTGTGTCACACTGAGAGGCATTGTCACTTGCAAAGAGGCTTTGCTTGTGCATTGATGTTGCTGCCCTAATTCACAGAGTGTCAAAGCCTCTTCAAGATGAATCAGATCCCAGCACAGACAGGAGTAAATCATAGGGGGACAAGACCAGATCCTCACAAATGAATCTTCTCCTCTAGTCTAATTGGAAAGAACATGACTTTGAAATAATCACTCATTTGACCCCAGCAGCAAGCGTGTTATTCCATGGATGTCTCATCCAAAATCTCTTACGAGCACGCTCATTTGCTTTTTTTACATCAAATGTAGATTCACCGCACTGCATTGCCATTTGGCTTCGGGTCAGGAAGGTGTGAAGGCCTGTGGGGCTGCCCATTGCCATGAAAGGTAATGAAATTCAAAGTTCACTGAAGTAAGATGAGTACTAGCAGCTTTATAATAATTAAGATGGATGCTTCTGATATATACGGAAAGCACCTTCAATAGAGTTTTACCTGCATTTATGTTTATTCTACTATAAATTATGACGAGTTAAGGTCTTCAGTGGATATTTACTTTGACAAAATTATGTTCAGTGCTCATTCAGAAGTCATAGCATTAAATAGATCTCATTTGTTTTCCAAGTCTCAAGGTGCCTTTACCCCAGATATGTGAATGGTCGTTTGCCCCAAATTCACAGTTAAGGTGTCAGGAGCTTTGTGGTCTTCAGGTGAGGCTGGTGAGATAAAACCAAGAGAGAGGTGAGTACCTCAAATATACATGTTGATGTCCAGAACTGGCTGTAGCTCATCAGCAGCAATGAAGAGAGGGAGATACAGTCAGCAACATGACTCACAGTGTCCAAGCGGTAAAAATAGTCCAGGGACTCATGAGAAGCTCATCTATTTCTGTCACTGAGATGAGATGCAAAGTTCTCATTTAAACAATACTGCATGCCATGAGCAGCATTCCCTGAAAACACTCCACTGGGAATGTTTCCCTCCCCCCAACTCAGCTCTCCAATCTCCTACCCTGGTCTAGCTTTTCCATTCTCTCATCAGCACACTTATTAAATCCACATCCTATCTTTGGGTAGAGCATAAACATCGCAAAAATAGAGGCTGCATTTGACTGGTACCCCCAGCGCTGGTATGATGCCTGATACAGGGCAGGTGCTCATTGCATCTTTGTTAAATGATTGGATTTCATAAATTTTATTTCATTGGGTCTATTCTTAGAAAGGAGATCTGTGGTATCCAGCAAGAACAGACAATTTTGGCATGTGGATCATTGGGTGCTTGTTTCACTACAACATTGATTTTAGTATATCTAGTTCAAATATATATTACTACATAAATAACAAAAATGTTTAAAGAAGCACATCAAAAGAAAATAGGGAAAGGTGAGGATTGAGACAAAGTGAAAAACACCTTTGCAAGCTAGACTTGGTCACTCTCAGCTCACTGGTGGGCTGACCAGTCCTAACTTTGGCTCTAGATCTCCATCTATGGCTATAAGGCTATTTGAGGGGTTGAGCGATCAGGTTTTATTTTTCCTGCTGTGTAGCATGCAAGTTATTAGTTTTCAGCTTTCTTCGGAGTAGATCAACATTTAAACTTGAACTCTGTAGTTCATGAACACGAGCTTTTACTTCAAAGAAGTGAAAGAAGGCCAGTGGGCCTGAAGCACAGAAAGTTGTGGTGGGGAGGGGGTAGTCAGGGAGGGGCAGGGGGCATGAGGAGTTGGCTCATGCTGGGTCTCATCAGCTACACCAAGACCTTTTGTCTGTACCCACGGTCAGTGTCACTGAAGTAATTGTGTAGGAGTGTTACAAGATCAGTTATATTCCTGAGAGACCCCTATGGCCACTGCACTGGCCAAGAAAGGGTGTGCAGGAAGAGCTAGAAGGTAGCTGAAGTGGCATGGGTGAGAGAGATGATAACAGCTTCAACTGGGGTGACAGGGAGACAGGTGGAAGAATTGGCAAGACTTGTCAAAGACTCAGTTTTGATGGTGAGGAGAAGGTAATGGCAAAATAGACTCCCAGGTTTGAAACTTGGTGGACAAGTGGTCAGGTGGTGGGACTGTTCATGGACATTGGGTGGGATGATAAACCAG
>NW_006382246.1:0-2204 GCF_000327345.1 Myotis davidii
TTCATGCACTGGGCCTCTAGTATATAATAAGCATATATAAGCAAGGGTACAATTTGCTAGAGAGTTAATATTAATGCTCACATGTCAATGAATAACACAGATATCACATGAGCATATTTGACTTCTAATTTATTATTCACATTCATGCACATACAGAGCTAAGGTGAGTACTTCCTTGAATTTATATACAGATTCTGGGACAAAAGAGGTTAACTTCCTTCCTTTGGGGTAACTATACGGAAATGCTGTGACCTTTGATTTACCATTTATTAGTTGATTGCCATATTAAATAGGGCAACATACAAAGGGTTGGGGCATGAGGTGTATAAATAAGACAATGGTACTGCTTAAGTTCATTGTTCCAGGTGTACCTAAGACTGTCTAATTCTTAATTCTCTTTTTCCTCCTTTTTTTTTTTTATTAATATTCCTCTTCTTTTTCTCCTTTAAGCTGATTTCAGTTCTGTCAACTGAAAGCATGCTCAACAAAATACTGCCAGGCGACACAGAGCCCCCCAAATCAGAAAAATGAGCTTAGTAATTATAATTAGACATAGAAAGTAAAGTGGGTTGCCACCTGAAGTTAAGTTTAAGGGTACAAGTAGGCCATTCAATGGGATGTTCTTCATACATGAAGTCATTTTAGTGACCGTATCTCAGGAAAAGTTTTAGAATGAGGATAATGAACTTTATAAAAGTTGTTGAAGCAAAGCAATGCTTCCTAGAAATACTTTTACTTTTTAATAGTTACATAAAACTCTATGTGTCCTTTAATTAAAAACTCAGTAAAATGTAAGTCCTGAGGCATTTGTTCTATAAAATATAAATGACTTACAGTCAAAAGCATCTTTCATTCTTTCTCATTTTTGTAATGACCTACATATTGTAAACCAAAAATATATCCCTCCTGAAACCCAAGCCTAATGGCCAATCGTTTGACCAATCCATGTGGCGTTTTTACAGCTAACTTTTAATTGACTCAAGAAATAGTCATGAAAAATGGAAGGTTAATGTAGAAAGCCTTAGGCCATACCATTATAGCTTCCTACCAAAAAAGCCAAACTTTGCTGAAAGAAAAAATCACAATGAGTAACATTTCACACAAATTTAAACATAAGAAAGCAAAATTGAAGCATTAATGCCTTGAATGTGGATGATGGCAAGCATTCTCTCAGTACAATCACTGGTGCTAACCCCAGTAGCAGGGGAACAAGTTTTCCTGGCTATCTGAGCCTCATCTTCCTACTGTGTATCCAGTACTGAATTTCAGTGTTTACAATATACACTGCATGCTAAAGGCTCCTTTGGGTATAATTCTCATTAAAATCACTCATTCAGAAATTTTATGTATTATGCATCAAAGATATTGTCATAAGAGGTTATAAGCTGCTCTACTCAGAACATCTACCTCATTTGTGAATTTCATTGGAATTGCCTCTCAAGCCATAGGTGAGTTGAAAGACATTCTATTAAAGGCTCTGTCTTCAGGGATCTGCCTCCCCTCGACACTTCAGCCTTGCCAACAACTGTTTTCTGGGCTTATTTCCAAATTTTTGCTTCAGATTTATATTAACCCAGGCCCATATTTTTTGAGGAAGAAATTTTGAGCAATTACAGATGACTCTTAGAGACAGGAATCAAACCAAAACTGGCTTGGTAAAACACTGGGTGACTTGCATACTTAAAGGCAGATAGTGATTTTCCAGCAAGTCCAGATCCAGAATCTCAAACAGTGCCACCAAAACTCATTTTCTCTCTTTTTGTGTGTGACTTTTCTCCATTTTGGACCCAGTCCATATATTCCCACATGGAAAACTTCAACATTATCAGACTTATTATAGATCAGCTCCAGGATATAAAAAGTTTCATTTTCCTGATAGTTACAGAAAAATACAATGATTTTGTTTCCTTGGACTGACTGCCTTTGATCATGTTTATATTCTTCTGTGGCCATAAGAGAGAGATAATGCTGATTGTCCAGGGCTGCAGAATATGCTTATAATTGGGGAAGACTGATAATGAGAAATGGGTGATTCCAAAAATTAACGTCAGTGTGCTACTATCAAAAAAAAGAAAAGTGGATGTTGCAAGGCAAACAAATCAAAACAAAACAATTCAAATGTCCTTTATCTGCTCACTGTAGATGAGGCATGTTAATTTTTGTGATAAAGTGTTATTTTTTCTTTTTTAAAAATATATTTTTAT
>NW_006382247.1:0-2145 GCF_000327345.1 Myotis davidii
AAAAAAAAAATCACATCACAAAATGTATTTTTTCATTATTTATTTCAGGACCAACAATTATGTTCATTTGAAAAACACAATACAAAGTGTTATGCCATGTAAAGAAAAACAAGCCACAAATTACTAATTAGTTTAGTCGCTAATTAGTAATAACTTTCATGCCCTTCTTATGGATTCAATGTCTGGTGAGCAAGATGGGCATATCCAAATAAAGGTACAAATGAGTGTGTAAACTACTCACTAAAAAAGTGATGCAAAGAAAACGAGCAGTCAGTGAGAGCACACATACTGGAGATGGAAGACCAGAGGAGGCTTGAGTTGGGACTGAAAAGTGAGAGGGAATGTGGCCAGGGCTGGGGATTGAAGAAGGGAGCAAGGACAGTAGGTGTGAAATCTTCCTGGTGAGAGAGAACACTGCACACTGATGAGCAGAGGAAGGCTGGGGTGTAGGGTGATGATGAGGTGCAGAGGGAGGCAGGTACAGACCATCCAAGCCCTGTAGGGTGAACAGTGTTCCTAGGAGGTTTAGCTCCTGAGCTTTAATGGGAAAGATCATCATTGTAAATAAAATTAATGTGTAGAATTCAGAATTCATCATATTTTATTACCTTTATTTCTAATAACTAAATACTATTAATATTTAAATAAGTAAATATTGAGCAGTTATCTAAATACTTAATTGGTATTTAAATGATTAAATATTGAATAATCAGAGATTGGGCACTGAATTAGGTACTTTAATACATTATTTTGTTTTCACAGCAGCCAACAAGGTAGACATTTTTCCCATTTGGGCATTGAGGTAACAGACTTCGTAACCTGCCCAAGGTTCACAAGTAATATATGGCAGAGAAATAATTCACACCTTGGCTGGCCCGACTCCAGAGCCTCTTTATTGATCTGTCTGCCTACGTTTGTTCTCTGCCCTGAATACTGAAGTAGTGTGTGGTCATAGTTCCAAGGAAACGGTATCCCTTTAGGTCAGTGATGGGCTATTAACACTGCAGTTTTAATCTTGTGGTTTTCAGCAGCCAGAGTCCAGGCCAATTAAAATGTGCCCCTAATTCTGGAGTTTTCTGCTAAACAGAGAAGAAAAGAGGCAACGTTTAGTATTTAGGGTCTTATATAAGTCAAGAATTGGCCAGAGAGATATGTATGTCAAATCATTACAAGGTACACTTTAATAACTTACAATTTTATTTGTCAACTATACCTCAGTAAACTTGGAGAAGAAAAGAATTAGCCAGAGAAAATAGATTGGAGCAATTTGTAACACAGATCCTGAAATTATCAACAGTGCTAACCCTAGGCTTGGAAAGTTCAAACTTAACTTCATGCCCAGAAGTTGCCAACCTTGATCCTCTCTGTGATTGCTGTTGATTGGGATATCTTCATTCTTTGGAGAATACAGCCCATTTCAAGGCACATTTGGTAAAAGAAAACTGGACAACAATCTAAAATATTGCTGTTTTCAAAATAATGTTCATTATGCTTATTTCATTCAAAAATGCTGTCCTCTTAATAGTTTGCCTTGTCCAGGGGTCTCTGGATTATTATAGGATTCGGTCAAAGGTCAGTTTCTTTCCAAGGCAAAATGCTCTGCTCCAACTTCTGAACTTTCTTCAAAATGAAAGAACCATATTTATTCATGCCAATAATAGAACTATGTGTCTATGGTATAGATATTAGAGCAAAGTAGGTGGAAGCCATGGTGGAGGAATGGATTTGTTAAAATGTACTGACTGCTGTGACAAATAGAATCTGAAATCTCCATGTTTGACTCAATAGTAATTAATTTCTTGCTTTCAAAATCTCAACAGTGAAAGGGGGTGGACTATGTTCTGTGCATCAGGCCCATGGAAATTCTGCCATCTTCAATGTGATCTTCCCCAGGTTATCCTGGGTTTCAACAACCAACTAGCAGCTGGGGAAAAAGAGGAAGAGAAGGGTCAGGTGGGAGGCTCTGTGGGCCCAGCTGAGAGGGTTGTAGGTGACTTTCTGCCACATTCCATTGACCAAAACTTACCTAAGTAGCAAGGAAGAATGGGACATCTGGTCTAGCTGTGTGCCATGGAGGAGAGGGAAATAATGTGGGAGTCGGTCTCTGTCACAAGAAGGATTTAGGAGAATTGCTTCTCTAAAATT
>NW_006382248.1:0-2204 GCF_000327345.1 Myotis davidii
AGCTGCTCCCTACACTTCAGTGTAAGAGAAAACCATAGTGAAGAAGATACTAGTCATATTTACATTCCTGGGCATTTGCCATGTGCTGGGCCCAGTGCTAAAGGTTTTATACACACAATATAACTTATTCCTCAGAATAGAATTAGGGGTTTGATATCAGAATTCTTGTTTTACAGATAAAATCACTTAAGTGAGAGAGGTTAAATAATTTTCCCAGGGCCAGCTAAAATGGGGCACTCTTTGCTTTCAACCCCAAATCAGTGCTCTTAACCCGAGGAAACTCACAAATCAGAATATGGGAGTGAGTTAAAAACAAACAAATAAAAATAGCATGGTATGGATTAAATGGCAGGCATTTCAGAATTACACAAATGGCTTCATTCTGGTTCTACTCCTTCCTTGGTGAGGTCCCTTAACTTTTTTTCTGGTTAGTTTTCCCATTTATGTGTAGGGAGTCAAATGTTACTTGTCACTAGGTCCTCAATATCTACAACTATGTCTGCAAGTCTGTAACCTATGTCCTCCAAAACTGTGTTGAATTAATACCAGATTAATACATCAATTCAGGCAGGACCAGAATACTTATTTTTATAGTGCTGCAGTGAGGGTTGACAATAATGTGAGTGAAGTGACTCACCTGGTACCTGTACAGTGTAGACACCCCCCAATAAGTGTTGGTTACCCTCAATATCCTATAATAAAGGCATGGCATGAGGGAAGGTAAATTAACCCATTGGGCTGCTTCTTCCCTTAGTCTGAAACCTCAATGAATTCTCTCCACTTCCCTGCCTCCCTAAGACATATTCCAGAATGTGTGAAGCCACTGAAGGGAAATAAAAGAGGGAGAACTAGAGAAGAACAAACTCCATTGGGGAGCACCACACAAATTGTCATACTGTGATGAATTTCCTAGAATATAAATACTCTTGCCTTGATGCATGTGCATGGCACCACCAGTCCCCTAAAGCATTTTCAGAGCTTAATGCAATGCCATGCTCAGTGTTTGCATGCCTGTGTTCTCCGGAGGCAGATGAAAGACCTTTTTGATTTCTGCTTCATTCATAGGGAAAAAAATACACATTTAGAGAAGTTCTCGGTGGAAAATGCATTGTCACCAAGAATAATAGAAACATTTTAAAGATAAGTTTCTTCCAATTGCTGTAGCCTTTTATCTGGCAATTCAGAGAAGGGTGTTAAGACTAATAAGTAGATTTTTTTGTAGTAGAGTAAAATATCAGAGACTGTATAGAAAGAATGAACATACTTAGGTTGCCTAAAATGAGATCTGGCTTTTGTAAAGTGTGATCTACTCAAGATATCAATGTTTATCTCCTACAAAGCTGATTTAGTTGCTTTTTCACCTTTTCACAATAATCTCATTGAAAATCTTCATTTTTCATTCAAATTTGGCATGGCATCTGGCAGCAGATCAACAGGCCTTCCTGAGGGAGGAAGCCCACTGCAGCTGATGAGCCCCTTCTGAATATCCAGTCATTAGTTGCTTTATCTTTAAAGCAAGAAGGTTCTTAAATAAAAACAACTATTTTGACCAAATCAAGTCTTTCTCTACATGGCAGTTTCCAAATAAGCTATTGTAACTTGCTTTCAGGGGATGCGGATCTCTTCTCCATGCCGAGAAGATTTGTTCTTGTGCCTTTCCTCTTTTCTTATCCCTCCCTGATCACACAGAGGACAAGAACGACTCTCCTTTGCTCCTGGCTCAGAATGGGTATCAGCCAAAGTCAGAAGGACAAATCCTCCTCTGCTGAAAGCTAGCTTCTTATGGCAATCCATTGGCTGCTTCCCACACACGCACCACTTCCCGGGACAAATCCCGCCTGGAGGGGTTCAAAGTCCGTACCCTGGGGCCTTACAATCCCACCCCAACACAAACAATTTAAACTGTGAAACTTAAAAAATTAGGTCTCATTCCTTCTCTTTGAGGAATTTCTCTTAAAGAAGAACATTTTTCTCTATGAAAATGGCAATATTTTAAAGCTTTTATTTTTTTGAGATGGAATTACTAATTTTGTGTATAATTTAATAAAATAATCCTAATTACAGATTCAGTGCAATCTCTATCAAAATTCCACTGGCATTTTTTCACAGGACTAGAAAAAATAATTCTAAAATTTGTATGGAACCATAAAACACTGCAAATAGCTAACACCATCTTGAGAAAGAAGAAGAAAGTTGGAGGTATC
>NW_006382249.1:0-2206 GCF_000327345.1 Myotis davidii
TTTTTTTCATCTCTGTATTCTCTTTCAGCCTAATTTTTATCCTCTTGTTTGATAGGTGCAGACTTTGATCAAATCTTCCCCTGTACCCGGCTCCATATCCAACATCGTGTTTTTGGGGAGATATATATACCTGTACCGTGGAAACTTCCCCTGTTGGGTTATGGGCAGAAATTACAACTTCATATCTTTTGATAATAGTTTTATTGACATATAATTCATATTCCATACACTTGTCCATTTAAATTTGATTGTTTTTAGTGTACTCACAATTATGCAATCAAATTAGAACATTTTCATCCCCTCTGAGAGGAACCCTATACCCCTTAGCTATCAGTCTCCCATTTGCAGCTTCCTAATCCCCCAGCCCTAAATAATCAATAATCTAATTTCTGTTTCTATATATTTGTTTAATAACTTAGTACTTTTAACTGATTGCTATCATCAACTGACTACTCTTCTGATTTTGCCTTTGTGTAGCTATTTTGATATTGTTAGCCTCTCCAGAAGGAGGCAGTATAGGTTCTCAGTATAGACATACATGGGAAAACACAATACACAAGCAGAAGCCTACCAAAACACTGCTTGATAAACACAGTTCTCTCTGACCAGTAAGGGACTTTAAATCAGGCTAAAATCAAGAACTGAGAAGGCAAAAGAAGTAGAACATACTTTAAATATTGTGTTTCCTTTAAAAAATCATGATAATAGTAGAGAAAGAGGAAAAGGCAACATTTCCTGTGTTATTAGTTTGAGCAGGACACTGATAATGAGAAACGTCTGGGTCCTATTTTTGGCTGTGCCCTTTGACTCAGTCATTTAATCATTCTGGGTTATTTTTGCTGATTTCCTAAAAGTGCTTTTCCCCACTGGATACTTATAGTGGTCTTTGGGCTGCAGTTTGAGAAAATGCATCTCAAGTTGTACACATGCCTATTTGTATTTGGTTTTTACATCATATAATCATGTCTTCTATTTCTTATTCATTAAACTGAAACAGCTTTATGACATGAAGTGAGATCATGAAGATGCTGTCTATCAGGAAATGTGGTCATTTGGAATGTTCAGTCGTCATTTACAGACTTTTATGTTTTATTAACTTTGCTGTTAAATTAGAGGAGTCCTAACCTAACAGAACTGGATTTTGAATGGCTTTTGTCCTAGGTAGCATCTGTGACTCTGCTTTTAGGCAAAGCCACAGACCCCCCTGCAGGTATTTTTGTTTTGTTTTGTTTTGTTTTAGATGATCTTGTTCTGAGACCTGTCGCGTCTGTATCCCCTATATTTGTGATTTACTAGCACTTAACGGAGAGGCTGATATCATTAGAGTTAGGTACCTTCTGCTCTTCTCAAGATTTATAACAGAGTCTATTCACTCATCGCGCAGAGCACGGCCAGAGCTGTGTTTAGTCCGGTGGTGAATGCATCCCTCTTTACAGTGAGAGAGTGAATGCTACTTGATCTCTTAATACAAACCCGCTAGGAGGCATGCACCGCGGTGGTGATGTGTTGAATCTCTGTTCCCAGGGGGTGTCTGCCTCGTATCTGCAGCTTTAATGTTTCACTTAATATCCTTTTTGGCTACTGAGCGCGCTTCTCTCCAGCAGCAGGCAGCGTTTGGCTGCTCAACTTGCTTCGTTTCCTGGCCATGCCCGGCTGAGCAAGTACTGGTTGGGAGCATCTGCTGGGGGGCTTTCTGGGTGGCGTCTGCATACGCTTTTTAAATTGAGAAGAAGTTGAAGGCATAGCAGCCTCCTTTTGCCAAGAACCTGAGCGTCTGTTATCTTTCAAATGCATTCCTGGAAACGAGCATGCTCAGAGAACTGGCAAATCATTGTCCAGTGACCAGGAGGAAATGATCATTGCTCTTCATTTATAATGCAAATTCTGAGGTGTCTCCAGAAGTGTGGTAAACTTAAAATGATGGCTGTGGTGAGAACGTCTCTGCAGAAAGTTGTGGTTTTGTTACATCGGTTACAAAGGATGGCAGTTTCTTCTCCTCGGTATCAGAAGCTCTGTAAGGTAACTGGTGATTGAAAATAATTCTGACAATTCTACTGCTTCTCAGGCTCTCAAAACTCATCTTTCAGGGTTCTCACCCAGGAGGGGTTCCTTTCCTTAGGGACTGTCAAAGCTGCTAAAGTGATCTGCTAATTAAATTTTGTTTAAGAATCAGGAACCAGTAGTGTTTCGTGATTATTTTATTTTG
>NW_006382250.1:0-2206 GCF_000327345.1 Myotis davidii
CCCACTGACATGCATGGGGAAGTGTCACCTCCTGACTCAGTGTGACTAAACAGCTGTGATAATCAGAATATAGAAGTTGTGATTATTTCATAGATTGGCTTTTATACCAGGAAATGGATGGGCCATTGAAGACTCAAGGACCTCTGGCATGCTTCCTTAAGATTTTCTATTCAGAAACCAAAACATTTTTAAAAGGTAGTTAACGCATGGCATCATTTCAAATGTTTATTGAAGTTAAAGTCCCAGAGCTAGACATACCTTTAAAAGTCTTCTAGTCTAACCCTTTTATTTAACAAATGAGGACCCAAACCCCAGCCCTCTAACTGGGAGTGTTAGGGGCTGTGCTTCTATGTATGGCAACCCCATAAGGACGACACTCAGAGAAACAGTCTACACTTTCCCCGGGTCCAGCAGACTTTTGTCATCCATCATCAGGGGGAGTGGATATTATGTCTGGCAACAATCCCTCTGATTTTCTATTTTCACACAACAGCACCAAAAAACTAATTAATCCCATGCTCATGCTTGTCCTTTTCTGGGAGGAGGAGTAACAGCTCTAAGAATGTAAAGGGGGAGGGCAGCTATGCAGAAGTGGGCGTGGCGGACAATTTACACCTCCAGACTTCAGACTCAGAGGAGGGCCTTCCCAGTCCTGAAATCAAATGCACTTTCACCCCACAGGTTAGTGAGTTGAGGAGACCGTGGCAAGGTCATCTCTGAAACAGACATCGGTGTCCTCACAATGGTCACCATCAGTGCTGGCAGCCATGATGTCTCTGAAGGCAACAGGCAAAGGATGGAAGAAATGAACTTGGCAGATGTCACTATCGGGTGTTGCTGAGAAAAATCTCCATGTTTGAGGGGATTTAATCCCTGAGTGACAAAGTTTGGCTGAAATGTCGGAAGGGACTCTATTTTAATCCACCATTACCAAAGATAACCTGCCATTTATCCAGCGCTACAGTGGCTTCTCCAGAGCCCAGCAGAAGGGTTTGACTTTGTATAGGAGCAGTAACACATCTGTTCTCTTTGTACAGCATGAGGCAAGTTCATGAGCTTAAAGTGGGGCTCTTTGGAAGATTGTGTGGAGGTAAGAGAAGGAATGAACATTGAGATTGGTGGCCATTAATTTAAAGAGAATCCAATCAACATAAATATGATCTGATGTGATGTCTTTCCTCCAGTTGTGTCCAGAGTCTCATGTATATGACTCAGTGTAAGTGGACAGATGGGTTTAACCAGGTTGGGGATTTCTGGGCAAGTGTGATATGGAAGGAAATGGGAAAGGGAGGTAATATTTTTACAAGGGAGTTGATATGGTGCTGAGGAAGGAACCAGAGCTTGGTCTGGGAGGAATTGAGGCCAAGAGGAAGGAAGGAATAGTGAGAGAGTATCAGGGTGATGGGCAGGGCAACTCAGTGAGGTCAGAGAGTGGCAGAAGTCAGTAGAGGGTAGAATAAATTAAGAGAAAGTCTGGTAACCAAGTTTCTTATCTGGAGCCAGTGATGTGGAGCATCAAGTCTCAGAATGATGGTTTGTAGAAGGCAGAGGTGATGGAGGTGAAGGTGAAACAAACAAAATCTATGAGGATGAAACCTTTTTAATGGACTTAAAATACTGTGCTCCCTGCAGTTTGTTAGACCAGGCTGTACCTCCAAGCAATGCATGAAGAATATTGGCTTCACTTTTTGTCTTATATTTGCAACAAGATTTTCCCCCAACAAATATTTGTTGCTGAAGATATCCCTTCACAAGCCCCCAGTCATGGTTTTACAATTCAAGAAAACATGTGGTCTGAAGAATTTTAAGCTTCACAAACTTACAGGTCACAGAGCGCTTTGGTCTACGCTAGAAGCTTGGGGTGTCCTCAAACCACCCCTATAGCCCCAAGGCCCAAGAAAGCTTGTTCAATGCGTTCCCTCTGGTCCAATGGGGACATTTCCATAACCAGAGTCTGATAATCCTTCCATGCTCAGATCACACCTTCTCCAAATCCATCCCCAAATCTCATCTCTCATTGTGCAAGTGAAGGTGAAACTCATCCCTTGTATGAGGCCCTTGTGGTGACACTGACTTGTAAAACCCTGTGCTCTCCTGCAGCCCACTCAGCTTAAACAGACCAAGCACACACATAGAACATAACTGCCCACCTAGAGCAGAACAGGGCGAGACAAGGGAGTGGGGGAGAATCAAAGAACCCCTTCTC
>NW_006382251.1:0-2102 GCF_000327345.1 Myotis davidii
TTTTCTCCCCAGCTTTCCAGTCTGTTACAAATAAAGCTGCTATAAACATTCCCAGGATTGTGTAAATATAAGTTTTCATTTCTCTGGGACAAATGCCTGAGTTCAGTTGCCAGGTTGAATGGTAAATCTAGGTTAGTTTTGTTAAGAAACTGCCAAACTGTGCCATTTCCCCTTCCCACAGCAATGAGTTATCAGTTTTCCTGCACCCTTGCCAGCATCTGGTGTTATCACTATTTTTGCTATCTCTTTGTGGTTTTAATTTTCATTTCTCTTTAATTTTCATTAGCATGGTGATGATTTTGAACATCTTTTCATGTGCGTATTTCCACCAAACAGTCTCTGATGAATTATCCTGCTCAGTTTCTAATTGGAGAATTCTTTATATGGTCTAGATACAAGGCCTTGGAAATGATTTTTTTCCCCAGTGTAGCCTGTCTTTCCTTACTTTTCAGAGTCTTTGGTGGAGCAAATATGTATAATGTTAATAAGGTATCTTTTTTACATTTTTAACTTACGTGTTTAACCTACCCTGCTCTACTGCTCTTTTCCCCGCAATACAAAAACTGCATCATGGTGCATTAACCTTGAAAACTGCGTCTACCGTGAAGTATGTTTCTTTCCCTGTTGTATCAGCAAATGATGTCACAATCTAGCTACCGTCCGAAACCGACACCTGGATGTTACCCTGGACTCGTTTAGTCCTTCAGCTTCTACCTCTAACCATCCTCCACAGTCGTGTCTTTTCCCACTGTTTCTCAAGTCCATCCCATTTTGCTGCTGTATCCTCAGTGACAGTGTCTTAATTTATATCCTTATTCTTTCTTGTCAGGATCATTGCGTTGAGCTTCTCTTTGTACTCCTGGCTTTCAGTCTTGCCTGACCCAAAGCCAATTTCCTTATTGCTGCAGAATGATCTATCTAAAAGGCAGCCTAGTCATGTTCTCCTCTGCTCACCATCATCTCCAGAGTAAAGTTTAACTCTTTAACACAATGCACACATTTTTGTGTGTGTCCTTTTCAGCTTCATCTCTCACTGCTCCCCCACACTCCACATTAGCGCCAACCATTCTATTCTACTTGCAATTTCTCAAATGCATTGTGAGGCTTTGCTTGGAATGTTTCCCATGCCTTTTTACCTGCGGCTTCTGGTCTGCATTCAAAAGTCAACAGAAGGGCAACTCCTCCAGGCAGGATTGCCTCCTCTTTGCTCATATAACCTGCTCTACATGCCTCAGTCAAGGCAGGGACTATATATACCTATATTTCTAGGGCTTAACAAGGTACTTAGCACACAGCATGCCAAATTATGGAATAGATGAATAAATTTTAGTAATTAGATCCCCTAACTATTAAAAGTACCTGTTCCTCCATCTTCACTGGACTGGAATCTCTTGATTGAGGGCTGGAACTGTCCCTAGACTCGGTCTATTACAACTGCAGAATGCCCAGCTCATAGGACAGACTCAATAAATATTTGTTGGTAAATGAGAAAAGCATAATGGACATTTTGCCACATGGTACACTTTAAGTTAGTCTTTTTCTTTTTGCTTATTTTCAGAGGTGGGTACTGAGCCTAACACACACACACGGAAAAGAACAGAAATTGTTGATGTTTAAATACTAGTATATTCACGTGGCTGAGTGAGCACTTCTGGCTCCAGTACAGTTGTATCTGCCCTGAACAACCACAGGAAGGCAGAAGGCTACTTTTGTTGTTCATAATTTAACAAGTACGTACTGACCTTATCACTATTGAACAACCACTGTGTAACAAAAAGAATCTATTCTCATCTCACCAAAGAAGTCAGATTCTATTTTGAGCTATTGTTGTGTGTTCAAAAAGATATATTAACCTTTGGGGGTAGTCCTTTCTGAAATAGATGAGGGTCTTAATGGTGTTATTAAAAAAAACTGATTATGCTAAAATCAAATGTATCTGACTTATTGTATACTATAAACTCTCTTTGGTGCACACCCAGTTCAGTATGTAGCTTGTAAAAATTGGCCAGCACTGCCTTAGGCAACAATGATGTAGCAGGTCTCATTTCCCTAATTTTTCAATTTCTCTTTTAAACTCTGTCATCCCTGTCCCAGGAGGCCCC
>NW_006382252.1:0-2209 GCF_000327345.1 Myotis davidii
GTTCATTCCAATCATGATTTCAAGAAACAAGGGGTTAAATTTTTTTCCCCAGAGTTAAGAAAGAGTGGGGTTGGTGGGGGCTTGAGGAATGTGGAAAAGGTGTGTAGTAGCAGGTTTGGGAAATTTGTTGAGGAGTCAACAGCCACCCATGATTGGCTATTGCATTGTAGAACTCTGTAGAGGGTGCAGTCAACTTAAGTTCCTTACATCCCCAGCAAGTGTTGAGCAGACCAGAGGCCTAAGCAGTCTAGGCTAGGAATCAGCATGGTGGACCAGTTAACGGATGCAGGAACATAAATTTCAGGCTCACAGAGATTGGTGAGTACCAAACTTTGACCTGTTAGGGCAATGTGAGTCGTCTGCTACAGAGCCTTTAAACAAGCATCTATCTCCATTACACTGAGAAACCCCAACCCTAGAGATACCCAGAAGTGCCCGAGATACCTGAACTTCATTGCAAGGTAGTCACCTTCACACCTTCACCTTGGTCTTCATAGCTTTGGGGCTGTTCTGACTTACAGGGTGTATCCATGCTGTGTGTGTTATGGAAATGCTGGGTTTTTATTAAGCCCCAAAATTATTCAATAAGTGTGCAGACCCTGTAACTCATGATATAAGGTATAAGCAATGAGGTTTTTCAGATGTTTTCTCCCATTTTTTTCTCCTTTACTTCCTAGTGGATTTTCAATATATTTATGGAAAATGTGACTTTGTCTTGCATGAGACTTACAAGATGGACACAATCTGAAAATTCACCATACCCGTCCTTGCCCTTGAACCCATTCAATCCAGAAATCTCTTAGATGATACCCAAATCCATGACAGAGATCTGGAAATACGCCTGTGAAAGCAGAGGTCTTAAACCTTGACCATTTGCTTCCTCATTGTTTTCTGCAGGATCAGCTTTTAAATATTCTATCAATACTGGTAGAAACACCTTTTTAAATTAAAAAAATGTAGATTTCTTGCAGGGTAAAAAAATTTTATAAGAGTATTCTAAAATTGTGGGAGAGTGATTTCATTTCTAAGAATGTGGAAAGACTGAAAAGAACCAGGATTAATGCCTTTACTTTTAAAAAGGGAAGTTTGTAATATCCTAATCTGGAAATTTACCTGAAAAAAAATGATCTCCAAATCATTTCTAGAATAATCTGCAGTGAATGGAGTGTTGGGAGCTTATATCACTTGTCAGAACAAGTCCTGTCAAACTGATTCATTTCTTTCCATGAAAGAGTAACAAGATTTTAGTAGATTGAGGGGAAATGATAAATGTAATCTATATTTCATTTAGCAAGATGCTTGAACCTGCTCCATCCAACACCTTGGTCGATAAATTCAGAAAATTTGGGGAATGGCATTAGCTGTCCAGGGAGCAATGGAGCTCCCATCCTGGGGTCTGAATTTAATGGCACATCCTTTTCGAGAGGCCCAGCAACAGGGGAAAAGTTACCTGAGCTGCTTTAAGAGGAAGAAATGATGGTAACTCACGCCAAAAGGATCCTCGAGTCCTGAAAAATGTATTTGATGTGTTTGTCATTCGTGGTTTTGATTATTTAGATAGGCTTGGAAGATTGGTTATGAATATATTTTTTATAAAATAAAATACATGCTGGCTGCTCACAATCATTCATATACCCTGATTGTACATCCTTCTGAAAATTCCCCAAGAACTCCCTGACAGAATCAGTTCTCAGGCTTCTCCATCACCAAAGAGGGGGGGAAATAAGAGGAAACAATAACTCTGAAAGCAAGTGAGATGTGTGGAAATAAATCTGTCATACTCTGTAATTCCAAAAGGGAAAGATAACTTCTGGAAATTCTATTCCCGCATAGGAAAGTCTGTTGCTAGAAATGGTAAGGATATTAGGTTGATGATTATTCCCTAGATTTACATATCCCCTCCATTGCGGGGATCCCAAGCACCTTAATAAGTTATGTCATTTTTAACTATCAATCTTCACAAGACCCCCCCGCCCCCCGGAGGAAGTCTGGTGGGTGCTTGCATTCCTCATAATTCAGTAACTGTAGGCTGGAATTAGATATATCAGATGTCTGTATATGGAGAAAGTTTGTCCTTGTTAATGTATTTTTATCTCATTGCCCCATTCCCCAATATTAATAGATTACAACCAGAGCCCAATAATACCTACGAATAGTATCTTAGATGTAAGGCCTTCTAGCTCAGGAAGTACTTCTACAATTATTTGAT
>NW_006382253.1:0-2209 GCF_000327345.1 Myotis davidii
GTCTCGGCTGAAGTATGGGTTTTATAAATCTCTCCTTTGTTCTTCATATAACTTTTACCTGCACTTGTAGTCTGCCTTTGGTGAGGTTTCAACAAAAGCTGAGAATCCACTGCAGTGGTAAGATAAAAATGGTCAGGTATCATTGAGAAAGATATTGCTGCCCCTTTTCTTAGCATCTTTCCTTCTACATACTTTCACTCCCCTACTTTTTCAGCAATGATGCTACTTTGTCAGTATGTGTCTATGAAGAATATGTAAGCATATATACTCATTTATAATTTGCTTATGATTGGGACTTTCAAAATCTGTTGCTTAAATTGATCAGTTATTATCTGAGTTAATTATCATGTGATCGCAGATAGCTAACCCACAAAGGGGAGTTTCTTTCCAAGATGCAGAAATAGTTCATGGAGGCTAAAGGCAGTCAATGCAGCTGAATCTCAAAAGACAGGAACCAAAACCCAGAGCACCAAGATCCCCTCAATTCTTATTGAGTTTGGCTTCATTTTTCAATCTCTGTGCAGACTGATGCTTCTATTTCTCAAATGTCAGAAAATAGCCACAGTCCAGATTGACTTTGCTCTCCATTCAGTGTTAGTCGATCACCAGAGTGGCACAGCCCCAATTTGACAAGTTCCTGGATGACAGTACTTCATCAGACATTACATACTGGACTTGGCTGGGGTCGAACTTAGCAGGGCTAAGGGGGAATAAACAATCTAGGGCAGGTTTACAACTGGTTCCCTCCACACAGTGCTCCACACACAGTCTGCATGTTACAACCACCTAGGGGACATTATAAACCTCAATACCCAGTTCTTATAGTACACGAGTGCAATCCAAATACCGTGGGTGTGGGATTGGGCATCAGTAGCTGTAATGGCTTCCCAGGTGATCCCAGTGTGCAACCAAGTATGAAAAACACAGTGCTGAGACCAATGGGAGTCCTGGGACCAGCAGCATCAACATTGCCTAGCAGCTTGTTAGAAATGCAGAAACCCCGCAGAACTATTGGATCAGTGTCTTTAAAGCATCCCAGGTGATGTTTATGCACAGTGAAAGCTGAGAAGCTTTCCTGACACATATCCTGCTTTACACACATATCAGGACTGGTAGGAATTGAAGGCCATAACTCACGGAGTTATAGTTACACTAAAAGTAAATGTTTCACTTGTTTATTTTTCTGTGATTCAGTTACTCAAGCTAAAACATCGGCCTTGTTTGCACAATAAAAAAATATCTGCTTTAAAGTCAGCATTTATCAGCACATATTTATGAAGTCAATGCTGTGTGTCTGGCACTGTATCAGGCATGGTAGATTTTCAGTTTCCAATAAATAAAATATCTATTTTATATGCCCAGGAAATCAGATAGTGACCATGATGCACATTGCATGTTATTGGGCTGAAATTCACCTATTTTTTTCCACCACATATTTACCTACAAATATTAGCATTCATCTCCTGAAAATATGAATGAGATTTGTCCTAGATAAACCCATTTTTATTTGTATCTGAAATGTGTACACTTCCTGTGGAAGGACGTACCAGTGCATTAAGGAGGAATTTGTTGGTAAATTGATCACAAAGATCAAGGTAGAAGATGCTGCTGCAAAGGGGACATGAGATAGTTGAAGATATACGAGTCAGTGCCTAACATGTAACACAGCTACACCATGTCATTTATCACTAATGGATGCCGTAGTTCCTCATTCTCATTATATTTTACTTATTTAACTCAGAAGCCTTTACCGGTACTTAAGTATAGCTATGTGTTCTGCTTTTGAATTACAGGTGCCTCAGGAAAAGGAGCTTATGTGGAGAACATTCACTGGAGTTTCTGTCTTGTCACAATGTCACATGTATGAGAATCAAAGCATGTAGAATCAGAGAGTATATCTCAAAGCATAAGTCAGCAGATGGCAAAACAGCACGGCAGACTATTGGATCAAGAATACTATTATGTCACTAAGTTTTGCAGTTTGTTCTCTGCTCAGGCATTCAGTCAAAGGGATGGGAGGGGCTGCATTCACCTATCTAACTTTGAGCCCTGGCATGGGTGTGGTCTGCCATAAAGAAGGGGTTACCTGTTTCAGTTCCCATGAAGGTGTTTTAAGACTGGTGCCAATCCTCAAAAAACAGTCCCATCTCTGTATGTAAGAGCCCAAGTAACTGGACAACCAGTTGGTAGGTATGACACACACTGACCA
>NW_006382254.1:0-2207 GCF_000327345.1 Myotis davidii
TGTGTGTATGATTTATTATTTCTGCCTTCACATCCATTTGGTTTCTTTCTCAATTTTTTTTTCATAGTCTTTCTTTTTATCTATTTGCTTTCCAGCATCAGTATTGCCCACAAAATATTAATCATGAGATACCGAAACATATGTCTCTGAGCTACTTATCTCTACCTGGGAGAGGGGTAGGGAAGAGATTAGTTCATAATATTGGAAAGAAAGTGTATTGGACATCTCTGATTCCCACTTCAGATCCTTATTGTAACTACTGCCCAAATTTACATATACCCTGTCAGCACTCACCTTTGGAGCATTCTCTACTCTTGCTTACTTTCTGGGCTTCTGTGAGTTCAATGCATGGGACACCTGTGGGAACTCTCATGACACATATATGTAATTTAGATGAGTGAGTTACACGTAGATGACTCTTGATCAGTGGGGCATAAGAACTAATGGGTAAATGCTCCTCCCTGTGTTCCTTGAGCAGACAATTTGGAGGTTCATTCTACTAGCATATGGCAGAAGGTCCCCAAAAAGATCAAGCCACAGTGACTCATAATGGCAGCAACCTGATTGTGCACCTTTTAATAATTATTTTTCCTCCTCTCTTTCATTCTCTGCAAGTCTACTTCTATTCCCTGGGATTGATTCAAAAATAAACCACTAGAGGCAAGCCCTGGTCTGTGACCCTGTCATTGGGAAAACCCAAGCTGAGACAGAAAGCACTACAACCTTCATGTTTGGTACAATGTGACATTCATTTTTGGCTCATTTTTCATGTTCTTTTTTTGTGTTTGGGATTTTTTTGTGTGTGTTTTTTGCCAAAATAGGATTAAAATTCACCCTCAAATGTCCCAAAATCACTGACCTTTCTAGTTTCATATGGAAAACGCAACTGCCAAACAGTGCACAAATATAGACATAAAGGACACAGTGTACCCAGAAGAGAAAGATAAAAGTGCAGGATAACAGCTATTATTCAGCTTAGGTAAGGCAATATCTTAGAATAGCAAAGTCTTAGATAAAAACCAACTGATAAAGTCTAGTCTATGATATCATCATGATTACTTTTTATCAATGTCCTAAATGGAGTCAACCTGTGTCCAGGACACACACTGTACTTGATATATACGAATCAAAGGCTCCTACATCCAGAGTAAACAAAGCTGGATAAGGAGCCCCCTTAACCAAATGAAGCTGGTTTGACTGCGTACAGCAGCACCACAAAATTATTTTTATGCCACCAAAGAAGCTGGTTCAGAAAGATTTCTAGCACAATTTCCCAGATCAAAGTCTTTTCAGCAAGATCCAAATCATTATCTGAACACAGCATAATGAGGTCACCATAAACAACACTTCTGTTTGTCTTGATTGGCTTCCACGTCACAAAGTGACACACTAGAGAACTTCTTTGAAGTTCAAAAGAGGACAAATCAATAGCTGATATAAGGAACCTGTCTCACACCTTTTAAATTATATCCCTACGTAATTTATGGATCCCATAGTTTTGATTGGCTGTTGTGCAATATTCTGGTCCAGAAGTTTAACATTGGCTTGAGGTCAAGCCCAATATGAATGAACACTTATTAATGTGCCAATTGCAACTCATACCGTGATGAAGTTCTGACATTTTACTGGAAGCTTCTCTCTAGCTTGAGTCTTCTGTCATTTTGACTATTGAATCTCATTTGCAAGGAAAGGATGAAAAAGAAAAATCTACATCTTGACATCTCCTGACGTCTCTCTGGAGGTGATGAATCCTTGTTTAGGGTAAGGCTCAAAATAATTGAGCAATGGAAAGTAAATGAGAGAAATGTTTTCACAGTAGCTTCATCTTAACTGTCTGTCAAAGCATTCTGTCAGGTAACAAAACAATGATTTTAAGTCCCAAATGTAACTCATCTTGCACCCATGTGAGGTAGTTGCACATGCATGCTCAAGATACATGCATACATAGATCAGAAATATTCTCCAAGGTTGAGAAATATGCTTTAATTTTATTTTCATATTGGTAAACAACATGAAAAATTTCATATTCAAAAATCCAAATCACGATAGTACAGAAAATACAAATGTGCTATTTGTGTATTTGCCACTAATTTGATTGACATTCTAGAAAAAAACATTGACCTTAAAGACTAATCCCTGAGCTCCCGCCCTGCTGTAGATCATAGAAGATGACAGGGCATTTGTCTTCAGAGGTTTACTTTTTTTTT
>NW_006382255.1:0-2212 GCF_000327345.1 Myotis davidii
TTTTTGGCAATAGAACACCTTGTTGTGTCTAGGCATTCTTCATGAAGCAACAATGCAGTGTATTGTAATTCCTTATCTATGAGGTAGAATCACTTAGTAGTAAGTAAAACTCCATCATTTTCCTCAGATTACTACTCTTTATCCATTTCTGTTTACACCTTCCCTTCAGATATGGTTTGCTCAGGATTGTAGTTCCTCAGTGATCTATCAAAAGCTCACATTTAAAACTTTAAATTCAGACTCTGGTCTTCCTCTATGCCAAGCTTATCCCACCATTTAATTATTTACTAAGCCAGCAAGCACTATGAATATTTCTTATGCATTAGATATAAAGAATACTAACCCCAGTACAGTTTCCTTGCATGTGGCACTTTCTTGTAGGGAGGAAAGCAATCTTAAACAGGTCACAGCAATGTTATGTGACATTTACACCTAAACATGGAGGGGATGTTGATGGAGGAAGAAGATGTAGATGTGGTGCACATAACTAGGGAAGTTCAAAGAGATAATTTTGAAGCTAAATTTTCAAGGAAATAATGAAAAGAGTAGAACTAATGCTTTTCAAGGAGGGAAACAGTCTGGTTCAAGCTGCAGTAATGCATCAAACACTCAAAGAGAAGATGGGCCTAGTTGGACAATAATGACAAATGTGTTCAAACATTTTGTGATATTAGGATGGCAGAGAAGGTGGTGTTGATGACTACAATAAAAGTTCATGGAAATTTCAAAATGAGGATATTTCTGTGAAATCAGGACACTCTTTGCTATTTTAATCTTCTACTTCCGAGTTTTTGACCATGATTTTGACAGCTGTCCTTTTCTGTATGGTAAAAATTGTTTCTGGTTATTTGTATATATTACCTCCCCTGGTCAACTGAATAATTATTGAGGCAGGAATTCTCATTATCGTCCCTTAGAAGAAATATATATATATTTCAATAATCTTTCATAATAGAGGCTATACAAATGTTTCCTGAATAAAGAAATCTCTCATTTAACTCCACCAGTGCAACTATCTTAACCCCTTGTCCACTACTTATGTATCCTTTACTAATACCCAACTAAGTTCATTCTTCTTCTCGATCCTTGAACTTCCCCAATCTAGGAGTAGATACCATGAAACACCTGCCATTTACCATTGAGAGTATCAGAAACCGCATCCTTTATGTAAAAACCACCATCAGTGAGCATGCTCTATGAGGATATACTAAGTCACACAGTACACATAAAGACCTCGTTTTCTGATTTTACAAGTCTGGAAAATATGACAAGCTACATTAGTATGTCATTGCTATTTTGCACCACTGACTAAAAACCATTATTCATCAATTTTATTCAATCTGCCATACTTCTGTGAAGCTCGTTAACAGAGCATCACTTATGTGAGAAGAAGAGTAAAATTATTATCTTAAAGCTTTTTTAGTTTATATCAATGTATAAACCTTGAATTTTTATATTCATTAATGTAGGGACATAACATGTAGGCTTTCTTTGTTTTAAAAGACTCTGAATTTATTTGAGATTCAGTACACACCCCATAATAATTAGAACACGATCATGACTCTTGAGTAATGCTTTTGAAGGGTTGCCATTAAACGAGGCTTTTTATTTCTGGTCCACACAGCACAACACAAAATGAGCTGATGCTGGTAGTAATTATCTAGTGAATTTAGTCATTGTAGAAAGTCAGGCTAGGAAATGTACATTGAAATAACCTTTTATATTTATAGCCCACTGTCTAAGAACACAAGTACTTAATTTTTATCAAACTAATTATAAAGAAAATATTTTCTATCAAACTGAATTTTCAAGGCATTATCATAGAAATCAAAATAGTGCTTACTTCTGATTGAGAAGGGGAATGAGAAACTACTCTGAAGTGATGGTATTTTTCCATATTTAGACATGTGTTGTGATTATGTAACTGAGCTATGCATCATGCTGGGCACTTAAAATTAGGGCTCTTTACATGTCTCACTCTATGCATTTGTTTCTACAATTAAAAAACTTCATAATCAGAATAGAAAAGATGGCATCATGAAATCAACTATTATTTTTGAAACTATGGCATGTAAGATAATATTTGGAGTTATAAAGATGTAAGAGTCACTGACAACTAAGAGTTCATAATCTAGACAAAAATATGAAATGGTTTAGGAGTCCACTAAGAATTTAGGTGCATTGCCCTGGCCAGGTAGCTTAGTTGGTTAGA
>NW_006382256.1:0-2212 GCF_000327345.1 Myotis davidii
TGAAATCAATAAAAACATATTTTTAAAAAGAAGTTTCCGTTCATATCCTTTAGTCCTAGAGGGTATGCAAAATGCATAGATATTTTTCTTTTAAATCAATCATGATCTAGGTTTTAGAAAAATTAGCTTGCTTGTTGAACCCTTGACAATGTTATTTTGCAAATTGCAGGTGCTCACTATAAAACAAATTAACTTGGCTTAATCATAAAATCTTGGTAGCAAAAGGACCTTAGTGATTAAGTAAACATACTTCTCTTTCTTTCTTGTCCGTGGGGACTAGGATGAAATTTTACCTGTAAGCAACCATAGGCTTGCTCTAACCATGCTCATCAAAATAGTTAAGTCTTTGGGATGTGCCTATGGTTGTGGAGAAGGACACCGAGGGCTCTCTGGAGATCGTCTGAGACACCAGGTATTCCGAGAGAATGTAAGAGAATTAAAGTAGATTCCATTTCTTCTCCCTCATCCCTCCCTCCAACATAAGAATGAGTCCTTTGACAATGAGGGTCAGTGTTCTCTGAAAAACATTGTATTTCATAGGGGTAAATAATGATGTCTTGGGTTGGAAGGATTCCCCCAAGATATCTTAAGATATCTAAAACACAGGCCCAGGAAAGTTTAATTGGGAAAACAGTTCTGCCTCCTGTCTGGAGCAGGCCAACTCCCCGTTGGTGAAAGAGTATATAATTGGAATGTGTGCACTCTAGTTTGGAAGAACTTTGCAATGATGAATACATGTAGCAAGCTTCCAATGGTCTGTGACAAATGGCATTTTAATCACACTGGCCTGGATGCTATTTTTATTTAAGAAAAGGAGTCAACGTTTAGGACTGAATTTGTTATTCTTACATGGATATGGAAAATGGCCCTTATTGAGACAAAAGAGGACTGTAAAAGTAGCCAGTCATGTTCTGGCTACTTTGTTTGAGAATGAACCTTGGCTTCTGTTGGAGATCATGTCCCTTTGAACTGTGTGACACTTGAAACTCTGCACTTGGGCTTGCAAAGCATGATTCTGTAACGGAACATGGTCTCATACCAGCTCATTTCATTTGCCTCGGCTGATTGTTGCTTTCCCCTTCACACTTGAGTGACAACCCATCTCCATAGCAAGTCTGAACTGGGACTGTTGCCTCAAATGTATATTTGAATTGAAATCCTAAGAAAATGTTTGCCTACAATAAGAGTTTGATATGCATTTGAGTCTAAGAAACCATTTGGCATATCTTGCAGAGTTTTAGGATCATGTCAAAATCTAATGCCAGCCCATTTTAACTTGGTATTAGGTTTTGTTGTGAAATGCTCACACAGTATTAGCATGCTGTGTTTCTTTTGTAGTTCATCATCTACCTCTCTATCCATGTATACATATCATTTCGTTTATGTTCTATTATGTTGCATATATTAGTTTATTATATGTATATGGGGGTTATATTTCACAGTAATTAACTTCTAAATTATGAAACTTGAAAACTTTGACCAAGATCTAGATTTTGAGGCCAAAACTAAATCAAAGTAATAAGAAGGCAATAAAAAGCTGACTTCACCCCTATCTCTGCACATGGGTGTATGATTTTTAATTCTATCACAGTATGAATGAATGCCCTCAAGGCTGAAACCTCATTGCTCATCATCTAGAAGACCAGTTCTATAAAGTGAAACACTAAAATATGACGTGTGATACTTTAGTTGGAGGTAACAACTGGCTCTGATACCAGGACCTGTCTTTTTAGACTTGGAGAAAGTAGAGCTAGTTGAATCGGAAGCCGCTTGAGAGGCTGTTGTTAACTTCTTAGTTCACCAGGCTTTCCTCTTCAGGACCACTGTGTTTCCTACCGGGATGTCCGGTTTCCTAACTTCCTGCTCAGCTTTCCTGACCTCCATGGGGACTCCTCCCTTATCTTGCAGCCCAGTTTAATATTCATTCTGGGGATTTGTGCTTTCCATGCTCAGTAAGCTCATGGTTCATTCTTCAAGAGATAAAAATTTGAGAAAATTTCCCTGGGAATTTCTAATTCAGGAAGGTAGGCGTTTCCAGATGTTGAATGCATTGCATTTCAAGAGGGTACTTAACTTTTAAAATGTTAAGAATATTTTACCTCTACCAGATCAAGTCCTCTAGACTTTCATTTTATTGTTTAATATATTTTTAGTGATTTCAAAGAGAGGAAGATAGAAGCATCAATGATGAAAGATAATCATTGATCGGCTG